>NW_026921993.1:0-19141 GCF_032062105.1 Saccostrea cuccullata | reverse complement strand
ATTCTTATGTTGAAACGATTTAACCCGATGAGCTTGAGATATAAATGATACCACACCGTTTGACACATCAGTCATATTTGGATTATTCTACGTGAAAAAAGAGGTTAATGGTTATCTAACAACCAAGCTCTATGATAAACGTGAGACTTTAACTTCAATCGTCAACTTCCCTTACTTATGCATCAAGATACCTTCGTTACCTACATACGGAGTTTATAATTCTCAGTCGATTCAATACCCAAGAGAATGTTCTATGTATGTATAATTGCTTAAACGAGATAAATTATTGACAAACAAGTTGCTGAAACAAGAATATCAGCAGTCTTGTTTAAAGTCATCATTTCTATGGTCTATATAATGACCTTGTCAGCAAACAGAAGTTATCATTGAGTCAAATTTTCAAAGACTTTTTTCATATCTATTGTTAGTCCATTATTTCGCAGGAGATGCTTACTCCTCCATGGCACCTAATCCCACCTCTGATGTTTCGGAGGCCGATGTTTGCTCTGCTCCTATTTTGTATTGTTTTATGGACCTTTGACCTTAAATAATGTTCGTTATCTCCATTTATTGCACAGAAAAAAGTATTGAATTAAAAACACCAAATAATAAACTGACCTCGATGTTTCATTTCAAAACGACAAATAAAAATGAAAGCCATTAGAAACTAAAAGCAAGCTATGAGTTTTGGTAGTATCAATTATTTGTTTTCTCATTTTTGTTTTTTTTTTAGGCACCTCAAAGTAAGATTCGATGAACGTAAATTTATTTTCTTTCTTTGCAGAGTTTGTGGACCTTTTCATGGGAACTGGTTGATTATTAAACACTGGTTTCAGCAATATTTTTCAGGGAATAAAAATGGATTACATATCGTACAATTCATTATATATGTTTTCTGTATTTAGCTGCATTACATTATTGTGCATGTAAAAAATTAAAAAAAAATGAAACAAAGCTATACTCTACAGATATTCATCCATTTCTTTCTATTTATCTTCTACTCTATCCATTTATTCTTTATTTTATTCGTCTTTTTTTTTTATAGAAAAATCAACTTTTCGAAAATAGGTAAATGTATGCTTTGTTGTTATTTTTCATTATCGTAAAACACAATAAATGATGAGGCGAATATACATAAATATACAAGTTTCTGTTTCTATGTTTAGTGGTGTTCACTAGAGGTCTCACGATTCTGGAACACTTCGAACACTTTAACCTCTTCCTCGATCTCGAGAGTTTCTAGACGCCGTAGCACTCACTCTACAGACAAAGTATAGGTTTCCTAATTGTATTTTATTCGTGGCAAGCCACCAAGGATTAGATTCCGTAGCAGGACACGGATCAGTCGAGCAGAAGTTTGTCGCACATGTAGTAGGATCAGATTTATACCGACACAAAGCGTCCACTGTCGCCTGAAACACGTCCTCATATTCCGGATATCTATTGATTTTGGCTTGTTGCCACTCCAGCGTGTGATTGGCATCGTTCAGAGTCTGGAACATGTAGTCCCCGGTGGTCATTCTCTCGTAGATGACGGAGTACAGGTTGTTGGGGTACGCCTCGTGACGCATTCTGTTCAGCATCGTGTAAACGACCCCGAGCTTGGCCGCCATTGGTTCATTGCGGGCTTCTCCGAACACCACTCGACCCACAATGTCGAAATATCTGCCGTCGCTGAAAAGATATTAAAATACAAAAGAAATATTAAGCACGATCTTACTAGTAGGAGATTTGGGTTTCTTGTGAACGAGAGCGTAGTTACCTGTTCGGAATAAAATATAAAATTCAAAGGTTCCTTTTTACCAGAAATTTTACATGAATTTATCAATTTAGAATTAACAGAATAAAAATTATATTTAGAAAACATATTCTTTTATGATGTCCCTATTTAAGATCATATTAAAAACTTCTAACAAATAAAGTATTTTCAAGATAAGGACATAAACTTTCGTATACTAGACACTTTCAGATCTTTATTGAAGTCCCTCGGTGCACCTTGACGTTTTTGTCTAAACAAGCGACGGTGGAAAAATTATGATTTTACATCCCATTAATAAAAATAAACGCCATGCCTAATTAACAAAATTATATTTGTAATTAGGGCAGGATGATCACCATTTCTAATCTAGTATGCATGAACATGAATTATGAGTCAACATATTTTAAAATTTGTCTCTTCTTGTTTAACCACTTTTTATCGCTAATCAGATTATTTCATATATTCATTTCAAGAAAGACATCGATAAGGTGCCTTCCATTTGGTTATGTGGGATATAATTTAGAACTGAAAATTCACAATGACTTACCCCTGGTATTTAAAATCATTCGAGACTTTTATTACTACATTCTCTTCCTAGACGATCCATTAATTTTGAATTACATTAGTAGCTTATGCAACTGTATATCGTCTATCTATTGAACAAATTTAAAACTAGAAATTTCTTCCCGTTAAATGCATAGTTTCAAAATCTCATAACAAATCAACAGTAAATACATTAACCTGGTAGTTTCCATTTATCCCCTCAGTAGATAGTTTTGTCCTCATTACAGGTTAGACATTAACATTAAAAATGAGTTTAAATCTGTTCAGAATTAAAAACACCAGTTGCCTAATTAAACAGAGATTAAACTCAATATAAGTAAAGTGGCGTACTTACCAAAGCTTACAGTGGACAGGTTGGAGAAAAGAAAGAAAAAGGAGTATAATGTTTACAAAATTACACATATTGTGTTGTTTTCAAGGCAGTTCCAAATGATGAATCCTTAGTACATTTTATTAATTATACGAGAGAAAGGCGTGCGCCTTATTCATATGTCGCGGTGTCATGCAAGTTCATGTCAGTTTTGTATTAAAAAGTCTCATAAGAACAATGACGAATTGTCATCATAAATTACAGCTGCCTCTCTAAAGGTAAACAGAACTAGGGCTAATTGTAACGGGAACCGTTACAGATGTTCCCCAAACGCTCCCCAACTCCCTTTTGGTGCCTTACTCCCTGTAAGCTTCATTAAATAAGACGAACTCTATGCCTTTTAGACTATAACAATGTTTTCCCAAAAGTATATTCAGTATATTCAAATTTATGCATTGCACGCATGCGCATTTGAATGCATGTGCGTAATGACCTTATCATCTTGTCTACACTATTTATATACTAGAAATTACAGCGTTTTATCCAAAAGTATTAAAAATACGTTTTAATCTAGTGTATTTGTAATTTTACTCATTTCACATGCACGCACGTGCGTTCCTGTGCATCTCGACCATATCTTCTTGTAGGAGTCTGTTATGTTTGTCTATGTTCTAAATCCCATCCTGTTTGGTTGAAAAACGAGGAAGTTATAGCCATTTTAAGTTTAAGCCAATCAGATTGCAGCGCACGTGTATGCGCATGTTTTCATGACAACTGTTATATATCATATTGTAGGACATCCTAATGCATGATTATGCTTAAAATTTTAAAGCATTTCGTCAAAAATTAAAAAAAGATATTGCGATTTTTGTTTCAGCGAATCACAGCAAAGCACACGTGCATGCACGTGCATGCCTGTGCATGACGACCATACCTCCTTGTGGGAGACCATTATGTTTGTCTATGTTCTAAATCCCATACTGTTTCGTTGAAAAACAAGGGAGTTATAGCTATTTAAAGTTTAAGCCAATCAGATTGCAGCGCACGTGCATGCGCGTGTTTACATGACAATTGTTATATATCATATTGTAGTACATCCTAAAGTATGCCTATATTTTAAATTTCATAGCATTTTGTAAAAAAACAGAAAAGATATTGAGATTTCTGTTTCAGCCAATCAGAGCGAAGCGCACGTGCATGCGCTTGAGTTCGTGCTAATTTGACAGTGTCACATTATCTACACTATGAATATTTCCTTATTAAATGAGTTTAAAAATATTTCATCAAAAAATGTTAAAGTTATGGCTATATAAAGTATATCCGTCATTTCACTCATTTCACGCGCCCGCACGTGCATGCGTATGCGCGCAAAATAACCTTCGTGTTGCACACCTACACTACACACCTATTAACCCTAAAAAGGTTTTAGCTCAGTTGGGTGAACAGTTTCTGAGAACACTCGCGGACAAAAAAAGTACCGGAGAACAAAGAAGAAAAAAAAGAATAATAATAATAATAATAATAACTAGTTCTAATTGTAACGGGGACCGTTACAGATGTTCCCCAAACGCTCCCCAACTCCTTTTTTCTGCCAATTTCCTTTAAAACTTTTTTAATATGCTCAGTATTGCAGGATTTCATAAAAGAATTTTAAAGCTACAATGATATAAACTTTTTGTCATTTAACGCACTGCACGCAAAAGCACGTGCTTGCACATGCAAGGTGATCATGGCATGTTGCTAAATCATTAACATTTCTTTATATATTCCAAGAACCAATAAAAAATCATAAAAAAATTAATGTCACCGTTCTTCAAATATATTGATCATTTTACGCATTGCGCATGCACAAGTGCATGCATCCATTATACCTATTCATATTCTAAATTTCATCATGTTTTGTTGAGAAACAAGAAAGTTATAGGCATTTAAAGTTTCAGCCAATCAGATTGCAGAACACGTGCTTGCGCATGCTTTTATGATAATTCTTATATATCATGCTGTAGATCTTCATAATGTTTGACTATGTTCAAAATTTCAAAGGATTTTATCAAAAAACAAGAAAGATATTGAGAATTTAGTTTCAGCCAATCAGAGCGAAGCGCACGTGCATGCGCGTGACATCTTGCTATTTTGACCATGTCATCTTGTCTACGCTACTAATATATCCCTACATTATAAATTTCAAAAGATTTCATCAAAAAATAAAAAAGTTACGGCTATATCCATTATATTGGTCATTTCACGTGTTGCACGTGCGCGCTCTTGCAAGCACGTGCGCGCAAAATGGCATGTTGACAATGTCATCTTATCTATATTTATAATATGTCTATATATTCTAAATATCAAAGCATTACATCGAAAAATATAAAAGTTACGGCAATTTCAAGTATATTGGTCATTTCACGTGTTGCACGTGCGCGCTCTTGCAAGCACGTGCACGCAAAATGACCTTCGTTCCGCAAATCTACATAACATGCCTACTTACCCTAAAAAGGTTTCACCTAAGTCGGATGTGTAGTTTACAAGATCACTCGCGGACAAAATTTTCCCAGGAAGAAAAATAATAAGAATAATAATAATAAGAAACAGAGTAAAAACAATATGTTCCCCAACTTCGTTTGGGGAACATAACTAGTGCTAATTGTAACGGGGACCGTTACAGATGTTCCCCAAACGCTCCCCATTTCCCTTTTGGTGCCATATTCCCTGTAAGCTTCATTAAATAAGACAAACTTTATGCATTTGATACTTTAACAACGTTTACCGAGAAGGGTACAAAGTTCATTCAAATTTTAGCATTGCACGCGTGCGCATGTGAATGCATGTGCGTAATGACCATATCATCTTGTCTACACAATCTATATACTTTAATATACTAAATATTAAAGTATTTAATCCAAAAGTTTTAAAAAATACGCTCATTCAATTGTATTTTTGATTTTACTCATTTTACGTGCACGCACGTGCATACATGAGCATGGTGACATACCTTGTTGTAGAAGTCCATTACATCTATCTATGTTCTAAATACCACTCCGTTTGGTTGAAAACCAAGGGAGTTATAGCTGATTAAAGTTTCAGCCAATCAGATTGCAGCGTACGTTCATGCACGTTTATGGATGTGCATTGTGATCAAACCTTCTTGTAGAAGTCTATTATATCTATCTATGTTCCAAATCCCATCCTGTTTGGTTGAAAACCAAGGGAGTTATAGCTATTTAAAGTTTCAGCCAATCAGATTGCAGCGCACGTGCATGCACGTGTTTTCATGAAAATTGTTATATATCATGTTGTAGGATATCCTAATGCATGGCTATGTTCAAAATTTCAAAGGATTTCATCAAAAAACAAGAAAGATATTGAGATTTTAGTTTCAGCCAATCAGAGCGAAGTGCACGTGCATGCGCGTGAGATCTTGCTATTTTGACCATGTCATATTGTCTATGCTACAACTATATCCTTATATTACGAGTTTCAAAGAATTTCATCAAGAAGGTAAAAATTTACGCCGATATCAATTAAATCGGTCATTTCACGTGTTGCTCGTGCGCGCTCTTGCAAGCACGTGCACACAAAATGGCATGTTGACAATGTCATCTTATCTACATTTATAATATGTCTATATATTCTAAATATCAAAGCATTACATCGAAAAATGTAAAAGTTACGGCAATTTCAAGTATATTGGTCATTCCACGTGTTGCACGTGCGCGCTCTTGCAAGCACGTGCGCGCAAAATGACCTTCGTTCCGCTCATCTACATAACATGCCCACTTACCCTAAAAAGGTTTCCCCTTAATCGGATGTGTACTTTACAAGATCATTCGCGGACAAAATTTTCCCGAGAAGAAAAATAATAATAATAATAATAATAAGAAACAGAGTAAAAACAATATGTTCCCCAACTTCGTTTGGGGAACATAATAAGAAACCGAGTAAAAACAATATGTTCCCAAACTCCGTTTGGGGAACATAATTAGATCAAATAAAATTTAAATCATGATAAAAGTGATTCAATTATTGTTACATGTAAGAAAATACTGGACGTAATACGTATTCCATTTCCTAGTGGTGACCTTTACAAAAATGCAAAAAATGAGAAATGCGTCAAAATATGTTTTGTTGTTGTTGTTATAATTGTGGTGGTTTTGTATGGTGCAAAGTTCTGTTTACTTTCTACTCTAAAAGAATGAAAATATTCTTTGAAAGGTTACACTGTCATAACTATGGTCTGTGACCACTTTTTCTACAGTGAATTATAATTAATCTATCTACAATCATTCCGATTATTTTTAAACAGAAGTGAGGGAAAATGACCCCTTCTGAATAGTGTCATACAGTAAGTTCATATTGTTTATATATAATTTTAAAGAGTGCTGCGATCTCTGTGTATGTAAAACCAAGAAGTCCACTTCAAAACACACCTAACATTATCAAAGAATACATATGTAGCTGTAAATTTCAAATGATGCCTTGCCATGGAATGTCACTGATGATTCGTTATTTCATGTTTTGATGTACGCGAAAAGTGCATAATAAACACTGAAAAATCTTACTGAACCTAAGGATCATGAAATTAGAGGCAATACAACGAACTCCATTTAACGTCGTTGGTGGCCATTGAAAGAATTTTCCTGTTCTTTGAAAGAAACACCTTTTCATTAATTCTACATTTACTACTTTAGAATATTAAAGAATAGGGAATAAATGAGCATAATATACATAAGTGTACACTGGAATTTCAAAATTAAAATTAAAATTAGCAGAAGACCTCATTATTCCTGAGAAAAAAAGGATCATAAAATGCTGTAATAAATTGCAACAATAAATAAGTTAAAAAACAAAGATTGCTTTAAAAATTAGGTCTCATAAGAAGAATCAGCATAAGGTATCAAGACGGAGTAAGCTTCCCAGGTCACTTCAGATTTAGCCATCATTATGCTTATCATTAACAAACAAGTTGGTGAAATAAGAATATCAACTGTTTCGTTTAAAGTCATCATTTCATAAGTTCTATGGTCGATAGAAAGACCTTGTCAGCAAGTACAAATTATCATTAGGTCAAATGCTGACTGACGTTTTTCATACTAATTGTTTGGCGTTAATTTAAACACTGTATGGACGACAGATTTTTACGTTATTTCTCAACGGAGCTTACGGCGGGTACGTGTGACCGGACAATGGGGGATGCTCAATTCTCATGGCACCTGATCCAACCTCTGATGTTTTGAACAAGGACCTCCAAGAACACCCATGATTATCCATGTTCGTATGGAAGCATTCTCACGTATTGTAGATTCAATTTTTTTTCAATTCATGTGACCACAAACGGTAATAAGGTTTAAAAGGAATATATAAGGGAAAAAAACTTTATAAATCTCATCAAGGACACCAAAACCTTGATAAGTCATATTGATTTATCATGTGATAGTGAAATGAGTTGCTTCGATTGACAATTTTACGCCCCCAAAGAGATTTACAATTTGCATAATCAATATTCTCCAAATACTTAGAAAATCTACAATTTTATAAATAACAAGAAGTTCTTGATAGGTTACAGCTTTTATGACTTATAATTTACTGAAAACGTAACAGAAGTTAACAATGACTGTGGTCTTCCAAAATGAAAACCTTTAGCTATATAAACCAGAAATTAATCTACGGCCGCGGGGCTCTTGAGATGTTTGGACGACGGACAAAAAAGATTCAACAAATAAATGACATTGTACTGAAATGCGTTTAAAGGTTATTATTCACTTTTTCATTAATGATCATGTAGATCTATCATTAAAAAAAATAAATTGTATAAAATTTGTTTCACGAGCAAAAGGAACAATGCCTTTTAATATTCTCTTAGGATACATTTAATGGTCTTACATGCAAGAGATTTTTATGGGTGTGATTGTTCTCCATAAAGACAGAACTAAGCCTAAAACGTCACATCAAACAGCTAAAATTTCCAGGCATTATCCGCGTGCAATTCTTGTATATTTTTTTTAGAGCTTACCAGGATGTCATAGATTTTTCGCAGTTAAAATTCATCAGGGAGAAATCATTATTTATACTGGGTCATCGCAAATGGAAATATTAGCTTTTTCAAGAATAATGACTGCGTTGGAAGACCATTAAATCCTTTTCTAAAACAAGTTACCTGATTATTCATATACAATAAATATCAGAGAACACCTAGAAATATATTGCAAATTTTCTGACCTTTTGTTACTCAGTTTTTCACACCTCTTCAGATCGGCAAGTCGTAACAGAATAAAAAATAATCCAAACCTCTTTGTTAAAATGATCAAACAATAGGCAGTCAATATTTTACACATAAATTATATCATGATACATGAAATATATGGATATAGCAAAGAGTATTCAAGCTTAAACTTTAAAACAATACAAATCACAAGCAGAACAAACACGGACCTCTAATATATCGGAGATGGGCCTAAGGTGCCATGAACGAGTGAGCATCTCCTGCCGACCAGTCTCCCCTAGCATTCAAAAATAGCATTGACAGCATTTTTTTTTTATCACCATGCTATAATGAACTAAAATGTGACATAAAAACTGTATGATCTGGAGTATTTATGTGAAACATATTAATATAACGAACAGTATTCAATATCAAAAGTCCATAAACAATACAAAATAAGAGCAGAGCAAACACGGACCACCAAAACATCAGGGGTGGGAACAGGTGCCATGAAAGAGTGAGCATCGACCGGTCCACCCCGCCGTGAGCCCGTAGTCATGATCAGGAAATCAGTGTTTAAATAAGGGACTAACAGTTAGTATGAATATGTCAGTCAGCATTTGACTGGATGAAAAATTGTTTTGCTGATAAGGTCGTTGTATCGACCATAGAACATATGAAATGGTGACTTTAAACGAGACTACTGATATTCTTGTTTCATCAACTTTATTGCCCATAATTTACCTCGTTTTAGAAATTGCTTATACGTAGAGCATGCCCTTATGTATCGAATCAAATAAGAAATATAAACTCCGTATGCAGGTGATCAAGCATATGTTGCGATTGAAAAGTTAGAGTCATCCCGATTATCATAGAGTTTGGTTGTTACATTGCCATTAACGTCTTTTTCATGTAAAATACCCAAGTATGAAACAAATGTTTACGACTCTGTGGTATCTCCGTGTAAAAACTGAATACTCTGACATTATAAATACAATAATAAACTAGTGCTAATTGTAACGGGGACCGTTACAGATGTTCCCCAAACGCTCCCTAACTCCCTTTTGGTGCCATATTACCTGTAAGCTTCATTAATTAAGACAAACTCTTAATTTTTGAGACTTTAACAACGTTTACCCAGAAGTATTACAAGTTCATTCAAATTTTTATCATTGCACGCGTGCGCATGTGAATGCATGTGCGTAATCGCCATATCATCTTGTCTACACAATCTATATATTTTAAAATACTAAATATTAAAGTATTTAATCCAAAAGTATTAAAAAAAATACGCTTAATCAAGTGTATTTTTGATTTTACTCATTTCACGTGCACGCACGTGCATACATGAGCATGGTGACCATACCTTCTTCTAGAAGTTCATTACATCTATCTATGTTCTAAATCCCACTCCGTTCGGTTGAAAAACAAGGGAGTTATAGCTGTTTAAAGTTTCAGCCAATCAGATTGCAGCATTCGTACACGCACGTGTATGCATGTACATGGTGATCATACTTTCTTGTAGAAGTCAATTATGTCTATCTATGTTCCAAATCCCATCCTGTTTGGTTGAAAACCAAGGGAGTTATAGCTATTTAAAGTTTAAGCCAATCAGATTGCAGCGCACGTGCATGCACGTGTTTTCATGATAATTGCTATATATCATGTTGTAGGATATCTTAATGCATGGCTATGTTCAAAATTTCAAAGGATTTTGTCAAAAAACAAGAAAGATATTGAGACTTTAATTTCAGCCAATCAGAGCAAAGCGCACGTGCATGCGCGTGAGACCTTGCTATTTTGACCTTGTCATATTGTCTATGCTACTAATATATCCTTATATTATGAATTTCAAAGCATTTCATCAAAAATGTAAAAAGTTACGTCTATATCAATTAAATCAGTCATTTCACGTGTTGCACGTGCACGCTCTTGCAAGCACGTGCACGCAAAATGACCTTCGTTCCGCAAATCTACATAACATGCCTACTGACCCTAAAAAGGTTTTACCTAAGTCGGATGTGTAGTTTACAAGATCACTCCCGGACAAAAAAGTACCCAGGAAGAAGAAGAAGAAGAAGAAGAAGAAAAACTAGTGCTAATTGTAACGGGAACCGTTACAGATGTTCCCCAAACGCTCCCCAACTCCTTTTCGGTGCCATATTCCCTGTAAGCTTCATTAAATAAGACAAACTCTGTGCATTTTTGACTTTAACAACGTTTTCCCAGAAGGATACCAATTACATTCAATTTTCAGCATTGCACCCAAGCGCATGTGAATGCATGTGCGTTATGACCATATCATCATCTTGTCTACAGTATTTATATATTTTAATATACTATATATTAAAGCATTCAGTCCAAAAGTAATAAAAATCACTCATTCAAGTGTAGTTTTAATTATACTCGTTTCAAATGCACGCACGTGCGTGCACGTGCATGATGATCATACCTTCTTGTAGGAGTCCCTTACATCTATCTATGTTCTAAATCCCATCCTGTTTAGTTGAAAAACAAGGGAGTTATAGCCATTTAAAGTTTCAGCCAATCAGATTGCAGCACACATGCATGCACGTGATTTCATGATTTTTTAATATCATTTTGTAGGATATCCTAATGCATGACTATATTTTTAATTTCAAAGAATTCCGTCAAAACACAAAGGAGAAATAGCCATTTAAAGTTTCAGCCAATCAGATTGCAGCACTCGTGCATGCGTGTGATTTCATGATTTTTTTTTCTATATCATTTTGTAGGATATCCTAATGCATGACTATATTTTAATTTTCAAAGAATTACATCAAAAAACAAAGGAGATATTGCAATTTAAAGTTTCAGCCAATCAGCTTGCAGCACGCGCACATGCGCAAGCTTTCATGAAAATTCTTATATATCATGCGGTAGATCTTCAAAATGTAGGACTATGTTCAAAATTTCAAAGGATTATGACAAGAAACAAGAAAGATATTGAGACTTTAGTTTCAGCCAATCAGAGCGAAGCGCACGTGCATGCGCGTGAGATCTTGCTATTTTGACCATGCTACCTTGTCTATACTACTAATGTATCCTTACATTATGAGTTTCAAAAAAATTCATCAAAAAATAGAAAAGTTACGGCAATATCCATTATATTGGTCATTTCACGTGTTGCACGTGCGTGCTCTTGCAAGCACGTGCGCGCAAAATGACCTTCGTTCGGCAACTCTACATAACATGCCTTCTGACCCTAAAAAGGTTTCACCTAAGTCGGATGTGTAGTTTACAAGATCACTCGTGGACAAAATTTTCCCAGGAAGAAGAAAAATAATAAGAACTAGAAACGATCTCGTTGCGAGCAACGAGTAGGTCTTCCGTCAGATTCCGAAAAATAACCCATAAAATCGAGCTGAAAATGGATTAAACATATTTTGGACACACTGGTAATTGAAACAGGTCACTAGCGTGAAAATCCAATACGCTTATCGATTACGCTATTTGAACAACTACTCTTACTTCACTTGTATGTACATATAATTCTCCAAAAGTTAATCTGTCTTGGAATTATGAAAGAAGGGTAACTATTCATAATTTCGCGCCAAACGCAACGAGTAAATCTTAGCGAATTTCTCTTGGAATGTTCATGGTCCTTCGGATGAGACGGTAAAGACCGAGGCCCCGTATCACAGCAGGTGTGGCAGGATAAAGATCCCTCCCTGCTCAATGGCCCTGAGTGCCGAGCATAGGCCCAAATTTGCAGCCCTTCACCGGCAATGGTGCCGTCTCCATATCAGTGAAATATTCTGGAGAGGGACGTTAAACAGTATACAATCAATCAATCAATCGTATATAGGCAAATAACACTAAAGCAGTGAAACAGCTATGAATGGTTAATTTTTCAATTTTCACTCACGAAAGCTGACTATTCCGATTACTTACACTTTCATGAAAAAGGTGGTATGTTTCACCGAAAAAAAATGCCTCGATCGCCCTACGAGGGTCAAGAAATAAGATTCCATTACGTTCAATAACTCGCATTGAGAAAATTAAATGTTTATATAGGTCAATTAAACGGTCTTTGAAAAATTATATTTAAAAATAAAACATGTTCTTATTGTAACAGTTGCCCTTTCTATTGATTTAATATGACACAAGTGTGCATTAGAAAACAGTGGTCACGTTTTTTACTTACTACATTCTTGAGAAACTATTAATTATAACTTTGATTTAAGCTAGGTGTTACCGTGATGCAAAACAAAAGATATAGATATTGTACTTCATTTGCACATTAATTCTTTTCTATGTCTACTTTGAGAAACAACCAAAACCAATTAAAGAAGACTTGTAAGTAGACCTTGGATAATAAATGTAGTTTGACACCGAATTGCAACGAACCTACGACGTGACAATCCAAGTATCCCTACACATTTCATTGCTCCTTATGTTACTTTCGTTCAAGCAAACGCTCGGCTGCCTCTGTAAACCCCTATTGCGAAATGTCGGAATTGACAGAGACCGCCGCCATTAAGATCACGCTTCAGACTTTTGAATGTTAATATCTCGAGTTCGAATTCATCAATTTACAAACAAATTATATATTCAGCCTAACGAGAAATGTATCTATCAACCATACAAATATGATTTAAAAATATTGAAAAACAAAAAAGTTCAAAAATTTGACTTTTTTTCTTTGCATGCCGTTACGACAGGAAGTAGAGACGACGTACAAAGGATCGCGTCTTGGATAGTACTTATCACGATCTATAATCCCTGAAAGTTTCAAAGTGATATCTTTTAACGTTCTTTAGATTATCCGCAAACAAAATGTCAATTTAAAATCAGAAAATTGTCCGTAACTTGGCACCAGAAAGGAATTTCCAAAAATTCTCCAGGATATAATAACTGCAGATAGCAACACATTGTTCCTGCAAATTTTATAAAAATCCATTCAGTAGTCTTTGAGAAATCACGTGCAAAAAATTTGATGGTCAGAAAAATAATAATTATAACGAGCTCAGGTGAGCTTCAACACCTTTTGCGCTGGAAAGATATAGACTCAAAAAAGCAATTAAGCAATCCTTCCTCTACCTTCACTGAAAATCTCAAGTCAATATCTTCATTCGTTTTTTAGTGATTGCCCGGACAAGCTGACCCTCTAAAAATCAGTAAATCGTCCATATCTCACGACCGGAAGTGACGACGTACTTATAAAAAATTTCCAATAAGGTTCAGACCAATATCTATCAGATCTGAAAGTTTCGTGAAAATCGACCAAGCCGTTTCCGAGAACTCGCGTGCACAAAAATCGGTAAGAAAAAATAATAATAATAATAATAATAATAATAATAATAGGGAAAAAGAAACCGAACGAAAACAATAAGGTCTTCCGTTGGAAACGGAAGACCTTAATAATAATAACTAGGGCTAATTGTAACGGGAACCGTTACAGATGTTCCCCAAACGCTCCCCAACTCCCTTTTGTGCCATATTCTCTGTAAGCTTCATTAAATAAGACAAACACGGTGCATTTTAGACTTTAACAATATTTACCCAGAAGTATATCAAGTTTATTCAAATTCAGCATTGCACGCATGCGCATTTGAATGCATGTGCGTAATGACCATATCATCTTGTCTACACTATTCGTATATTTTAATATACTAAATATTACAGCATTTAATCCAAAAGTATTTAAAAATATGTTTAATCCAGTGTATTTGTAATTTTACTCATTTCACGTGCACGCACGTGCATGCATGTGCATGATGATCATACCCTTTTGTAGGAGTCCATAATGTCTATCTATGTTCCGAATCCCATTCATTTTGGTTGCACAATAAGGGAATTATAGCCATTTAAAGTTTCAGCCAATCAGATTGCAGCGCACGTGAATGCGCGTGATTTCATGAAAATTATTATAGATCATTTTGTAGGACATCCTAAAGCATGCCTATGATTTAAATTTCAAAGCATTTCGTCAAAAAACAGAAAAGATATTGAGATTTTTGTTTCAGCCAATCAGAGCGAAGAGCACGTTCATGCACGTGCATGCATGTGCATGATGACCATACTCTTTTGTAGGAGTCCATAATGTCTATCTATGTTCTGAATCCCATCCTGTTTGGTTGAAAAACAAGGGAGTTATAGCCTTTTAAAGTTTCAGCCAATCAGATTGCAGCGCACGTGCATGCGCGTGCTTTCATGACAATTGTTATATATTATATTGTAGGACATCCTAAAGTATGCCTATGTCTTAAATTTCAAAGCATTTCGTCAAAAAACAGAAAAGATATTGAGATTTTTGTTTCAGCCAATCAGAGCGAAGCGCACGTGCATGCACGTAAGTTCGTGCTAATTTGACAGTGTCACATCATCTTCACTATTAATATATCATTATATAATGAGTTTCAAATCAATTCATTAAAAAATGTAAAAGTTATAGCTATATCAAGTATATCAGTCATTTCACTCATATCACGCGCACGCACGTGCACGCGTATGCGCGCAAAATGACCTTCGTTCCGCACACCTACACTACACACCTATTAACCCTAAAAAGGTTTTAGCTCAGTTGGGTGAACAGTTTCTGAGAACACTCGCGGACAAAAAAGTACCGGAGAAGAAATAAGAAGAAAAAAGAATAATAATAATAATAACTAGTGCTAATTGTAACGGGGACCGTTACAGATGTTCCCCAAACGCTCCCCAACTCCCTTTTGGTGCCATATTCCCTGTAAGCGCTATTAAATAAGACACACTTTATGCAATTTAGACTTAAACAACGTTTTCCCAGAAGAATACAAAATATATTTAAATTTTAGCATTGCACGCTTGCTCATCTGAATGCATGTGCATAATGACCATATCATCTTGTCTACACTATTTATATATTTTAATATACTTAATATCAAATCAATTAATCAAGAAGTATTAAAAAAATACACTCATTTAAATGTACTTTTAATATTACTCATTTCACGTGTACAACACGTGCATGCACGTGCATGGGGACTATACCTTCTTGTAGGCGTCTATTATGTCTGTCTATGTTCTAAATCCCATCCTGTTTGGTTGAAAAATAAGGGAGTTATAGCCATTTACAGTTTAAGCCAATAAGATTGAAGTGCACGTGCATGCGCGTGTTTTCACGACAATTGTTATATATCATTTTGTAGTACATGCTAAAGTATGTATATATTTTAGATTTCATAGCATTTCGTCAAAAAACAGAAAAGATATTGAAATTTTAGTTTCAGCCAATCAGAACGAAGCGCACGTGCACGTACGTGCATGTATGTGCATGGTGACCATACCTTCTTGTAGAAGTTTATTATATCTGTCTATGTTCTAAATCCCATCCTTTTTGGGTGAAAAACAAGGAAGTTATAGCCATTTAAAGTTTAAGCCAATCAGATTGCAGCGCACGTGCATGCGCGTGTTTTCAAGAAAATTGCTATATATCATATTGTAGAACATCCTAAAGTATGCCTGTATTTTAAATTTCATATAATTTCATCAAAAAACTGAAAAGATATTGAGATTTTTGTTTCAGCCAATCAGAGCGAAGCGCACGTGCATGCGCGTGAGTTCGTGCTAATTTGACAGTGTCATATTATCTACACTATTAATATTTCTTTATATAATGAGTTTCAAATCATTTAGTTTAAAAATGCCAAAGTTATAGCTATATTAAGTATATCGGTCATTTCACTCATATCACGCGCACGCACGTGCATGCGTATGCGTGCAAAATGACCTTCGTTCCGCACACCTACACTACACACCTATTAACCCTAAAAAGGTTTTAGCTTAGTTGGGTGAACAGTTTCTGAGAACACTCGCGGACAAAAAAGTACCGGAGAACAAAGAAGAAAAAAAAGAATAATAATAATAATAACTAGTTTTAATTGTAACGGGAACCGTTACAGATGTTCCCCAAACGCTCCCCAACTCCCTTCTTGTTCCATTTTCCTTTAAGACTTTTTTTAAAAATATGCTCAGTATCAAAGGATTTCATCAAAGAATTATCAAAACTACAATGATATCAACTACATATGTATATCCCATTTAACGTATTGCACGCGCACGCACTTGCAAGATGATCAAGACATGTTGTTTAAACCATTAACCTATCTTTATATCGTAAGAATCAATCAAAATATCATAAAAATATAAATGCTACCATTTTCCGAATATATTGGTGATTTTATGTATTGCGCATGCGCACTTGCATGCATGCATGTCCTTGCATTCAAATTTGATAGAAGCATAATGTAGGAGTCAATAATATCTATTCATAATCTGAATTTCATCCCGTTTCGTTGAGAACTTAGAAAGTTACAGACATTTAAAGTTTCAGCCAATCAGATTGCAGCACACATGCATGCGCATGTTTTCATGACAATTCTTATATATCATGCTGTAGATCTTTATAGTGTATGAATATGTTCAAAATTTCAAAGGATTTTGTCGAAAAACAAGAAAGATATTGATACTTTTGTTTCAGCCAATCAGAGCAAAGTGCACGCGCATGCGCGTGAGGTATTGCTATTTTGACCATGTCATCATGTCTATACTACTAATATATCCTCATATTATGAGTTTCAAAGCATTTCTTCAAGAAATAGAAAAGTTGCGGCTATATATATTATATTAGTTATTTCACGTGTCGCACGTGCGCGCTCTTGCAAGGACGTGCGCGAGGAACATGTCATCATGCCTATACAACTAATATATACTTATATTATGAGTTTCAAAGCATATAGTCCAAAAATAGAAAAGTTACGGCTATATCTATTATATTGGTCATTTCACGTGTTGCACGTGCACGCTCTTGCAAGCACGTGCGCGGTAAATGACCTTGATTCCGCAAATCTACATAACATGTCTACTAACCCTAAAAAGGTTTTACCTACTTCGAGTGAACAGTTTACAAGATCACTCGTGGACAAAAAAGTACCCAGGAAGAAGAAGAAAAATAACTAGAAAGTCTGCTATTGCAAGCAATAGCATATGTCGCCCCGTATTAGACAAGACTTTCATTTTTATCATCACTAAAACAAAAGTCCATAAGCTAAGTTTGAAAACCTTTGAGTTATATCAGTCCTTTCCATTGGAAACGGAAGACCTTAATTCGGTACATCCCTCTCATTATTTTTAGAATCGGTAGGAGAAGAAAGTAGTGCAGGAAAATTACAAGTTCCTCAATTTGCAGATTTGCATAAACGAAATCTGGCAGATGTACTGAACTGAGCCTCATACTTGTTAATTGGCAGTATCTTTCCTATCATAAAAGCTTGGGAAATGTAATTTATGAAGAAGATCAGCCGAATTATTTTGTGTATTGTAACGCCAGTGGGAACTCTGAAATTTCCCTCTTTCACTTTCATTTTAGAGGTTCTACCGAAAAACGAATCTGACATGCCACCATCAATTCGAGCATTTCTGCATTGCAGAGAGCTGATGTGTGTTATGAGATGATAAATCATGTGTGAACTTTCTCAGTTTAGCGGAATCATGAACATTTTCGGCGAGATGAATGTTTTGTATACAGTGGTGATCAAGGCTTTGCGAACCATCAGGAGCGGATCAAAGAATTTATGAATGAATAAAAACTATGGAAATGACGTACCAATTTTTTAATTTATACTTGCACTATCTAATGAAATGAATAATATACAAGTGATAGATATACAAGAAAACGCGAAATGATAATAAATGCAGCTGACAATCGTTATTTTTTTTTATATAGATAAAATAAAATATTTATAAATTCAAGAGACAAAACAGAAGGAGAATGAATGATGGCAAAATATCACATGACGGGAACTGAATTTTATGAATGAAGATTTTAAAAAGTTACTTGTAAGTTGTATATGTTATATCTGTGTATTCTACTTGGCTGTGTGCTTAAAAAAAAGGGGGGGGGTCGTCTTGAACATAGTAAATAGCCATAACGTTTGAACGGTAAGTACTAGGGCTTTCGTATTTCAAATATGTAATCCTTGTGAAAAGAACTTTTATTGGATACGACGAACTTTGACCCTTTGACCTAGACCTTGGAGAACACATGTGTACATCTGAATCTTTTTTTCTGTTTCGTTTCTATGGCAACCGTGAGCGACTCATTACAATTATTTTGAAAGTAGAAATCACTTTGACACATTGCAAGGAATAAACATTGAAAGTTTCAAAACGATTGCCTGAGTAGTTATTGAGAAAATCGAAATTAAAGAATTTTTACTTTCACCCGGTTTCCATGGCAATAATCGATTATATGAAAATTTTAAATACGAGTTGCAGAACTACATATACAAATCCTTAAAATAAGAAA
>NW_026921992.1:7500-19398 GCF_032062105.1 Saccostrea cuccullata | reverse complement strand
ATTTTCATGCACAAAAAAAGTCTCTTGGAAAAAAAAAGATTCTGTGAAGGCACTTAAGCTTTGTAATTAACTTAAACAATACATGTACTGCAGGGTTTACAGCTGATGCACGACTTTGGTATTTGTGTTTCACCCAGAAGTGTTCTAAGAAAGAAGAAAGAACTTGTTGCAGAACAGGAAGAAAAAATCAAGTTGACAGTTACTGAATATGTCAAAAGTTGTGAAAATTCATCTTTGAGATTTGAATCCATGGAGAAGGAACCTCAGTGTAATCATGATGGTAAATTTATTTTCTAAAATAATTAATTTTTAGCAATCAGTGCTGAAAATTGAGGGAAACTATATGATTCTTTTAATATTTACACATATATTTTTTATTTCAGTCTCTGACACTGACACATCGAGAAAAACAGTTCAAAATGTGTTTGCCGAGAAAAATCAGGAAAGTCCAGAACTATTATTGAAGTCATCAGTCTTAACACAGGAATCAAAACTTTTTTACAAAGGTAATATGCTTTCACTTAATGCAGAAAGCTATAAAATTCATATAATTTTTGTTCAGATAGTTCAATTCAATATGACATTTGATAATAATAAATGTCCTTTTGAAATTCTTTTCGACTGTTAGGTAATTTTTTCTGCATTTATTTAGATGAATCAGAAGTTTGTGAATGTGTAGAAACTACTTGTGGTATAGCAGATCAACTGGGCTCAAAGTCTTTGGCACAGAACTCCTGTCTTGGTGGTAAGTGGTGAATTATATAGCAGCACCAAAAAACTAGGGCTGTGTATTGTGGCGATATGATTATAGAATATCAATACGTATCCAAATATTGATACAGCCCTACAAAAAACACTACCTGGGTGTATTTTAGCTTAAAAGTGATGTGCATGCTGTACACCATACTTTTCAATTCATTTGTGCATGTATGTATCTGTGAGTCAACAGAAATTGTTCATGTAAGAAATAAGTTCAAAAGAATATGTACAAATTACTGGTTAATAAATGTAGCAATCTACATCAATCGATTCATTTAATTGCATTGAAATAAAATAAATTGGTTCTGTTTAATATATTTTAAAGATTTGTCTGACGGAGTCACCATTGCTGATTCTGAAAAGAAGATTCCATCAATAGAAATGTTAGGGGACAACATTGATGTAACAATAACCCCATCCATGATGACAGCAGAATCGCAACGGAAGAGTCTTCATTGGTTTCTAATTATGATGAAACAGAAAAGGATAACTGTGGATAATATGGATATCTCTGAGGTGTGTATTTTTGTGATTTAATTGATGTATTTAATATATTCTCATGTTTATTCAATATATATGTGCATTTGTAATATTTATTTTTCAGCTCAGACATGAGAAAGATATATTAACCCTGCCAAAAGCCTACTGGATTCCAGACACAAGTCAACAAGAATTACTTGCAGAAAATATAAAGCATCATATTTGCCATGTTCTTGTGAAGTATGTTGACTTTTTGAAACCCTTACAACGTGTCATACCACCATATATTACACATAAGTTTGTAGAATTGACAAAGACAAAGTCTCTTTTCTTGAATTATGAGCTAATTGAAGCCAGTGAAAATAGCGCCAGTGGTATTATTTCCATCATGCAGCGTATTCATGAGCTTGCAGTTCCTCATGCGAGACAGACTGACAAGACAGTGTACGAGAGAGTTGTGTTTGGAGGAGATGTGCTGACAAATGAGAGGGCTTTCACTGCATAGCAAAACATGCAACTCAACAAGTGTGATGTTGATAAACTTACTGGCCTCATTCACCGTCCAGAGGGTCTCCATAGGGAAATGAATTTTCTTTTGGTAAATATATTATTGTTTTTGGTTTTTCATGTTTAATTTTTCAAGTATGCTTTTGATTATTGAAATCTGCCTTGGTATTTTATTTAGGTTATATATAAAAAAAAATTACTGCAGTAGTACATGAAGCTGTAATCACAGTTGCTGAATGCAAGTCGTCAACTTTTATTAAAATCTTTCAGATACCTAGGCAGCGTTATTTTTCTCTGTTTCATTTATTGATTTATTGACCATTGGTCCAGTGTTCTGCATGTGTTGGTTTATAGCTCACCTGAGCTGAAGGCTTAAATGAGCTTCTCTGATCGAAATTTGTTTGTTGTCTGGTTAAGTGTAGATCCAGTTCTGTTCAATTCATACCCCTATCGCTTTTAGAGGTAGGTGGTGAACACTTATGGATTTAAGCTTATCAAAAGTGAAAACTATACTGGTTTTTCCTTTTTTTCAGTGCTCAGGTCAGCAATTCGGCCCCTGGGCCTCTAATTGTGTTTTTGTTTTATTTTTTTTGTTATTTACATTTCAGTGGAGTGTTACTTAACAGATGAATCTCAACTATTCTACTTGACAATATGGATACAATGATGCTGTAATTATCTGTACTTTATAAGTCTAATGTATTAAATAGTACATTAAAAAGCTAAAATATAAATATAAATGATACTGGGACTAAATTCTTTGTGAATTATCAAATTTATTCTATAAATTGTTAATTTGAAAATATTAAATAGTTTTCTCAGACACATTCCTGACCAAGCTATAGAATTGTAATATGGTAATATTTTCACAGGGTATTTATCAATTGTTCTATACTGAGGAAAGTTCTTCAGAAAAGGGGACCTTGTATCATCTGCGGAATTTTGTCAACAGGAGGAATGTCACAGGGCCCGAAGATGTGACATCAAACTTTAGGTATTTCATTTTTTCTCTGTTAAATGCAGTTTTCTACGAAGGTGATTGTCAGTATACATGAAAAAAATGAGGAAGGAAAATTATTTCTTGTTTTGAATTATCATATACTGGTATATCTTCTGATAAATATGAAAAAAATTAAATAAATAATTTTTTTAATGCCCTGCACAAGAGAAAATTAATGCATGAAAAAGATTCAGTCACTCAGTGCATTACTAACATGTTTCATATCCCATAGGTCTCATCAACAATTTGTGGATGATGTTACAGATGCCTACATCGTTGGAACGTTTCTAGACAACATGGAAATGGAAACCCTCTCTTCTGCACCAAAAAGTCCGCCTCTATTTACTTTACTAAATGATGGTCAGATAAAAAGTTGGATAATGCAAGAAGCAGGAAAAATCATGGATTGTCTAAATCTAAATAACTTTGCAAACTTTAACTTTCTTCATGAAGAAATTTCAAAACTAGATGCAGATGAAACAGTTTTGAACTCCATGTTGTCAGATGCGGGTTATGCATGTGCTGTCTGTGGGAAAGCATATTCCAAGGCTGCTTGGTTCAAAAAACATTTGCAAAAGAAACATGGGTTTGTTTTCTCAGATTCTTCATCATTTGAAATGAAAATAAATCCTGTGCATTGTTTTCTCCAAATGTCACTAATTCTTAGAGACACAATTGATTCTTACAAAATGGGAGATGGTGATAGAATTGCCAGAAATGCATATTTTGAATGGTTATTTGCATCCTCACTTCACCATACTAAATATGCCATTTGGCTTTGGAGAATGATAGCATACATTGATGCTGTTTTGACTCCAGCTGAAAGTGTGGAGTACAAGTGGAATATGACTGTGAATTTGAAGGGAGGTCCTCAGAATAACATTCCAAATGACAATTGCGTAGAATTGCAAATTGGAAACATTAAACGACAACTCAATACTCAGGGATCCAATAAATCTTTCCAGTCAGCTCAAAATATTTGCATGACAACCCAGGTTGTGGAGGCTATTATGGAAAATGTACAACGGACTGTACAGGGTTTAAACTTAACTCAAATTTTCACTAGCAATGTGGGCCCCTAAATTTTCAAATTTGGGGGCCCACAGCCAAATTTATTAGCCCACACACCAATTAATTGTGCAAAATTTAATTTGTGTAAAAATAAATCACAAACAACATATTTTGAATATTCTATTACTAGTTCTTGCTCATTATGAATATTCTATTTCTAGTTCTTGTTCAATCTCAACACTGTCCAGTATGTCTTGAATAGATTCAATTTCAGTGTCAGAGTCTTCTCCAACAAGTTCATCAGTCTGAAGAGGCTCTACAACAGTCACACTGACAAGATCTGCATCACTTTCAACTTCAACTTCATCTTCATTTGTTTCCTGATCAATGCTTTCAGAGTCTGTTTTTCTTTTGCCTAAAGGAGTACATAAGGGCCTTCTGACCCTAAGGGATGCTGTATTCCATACAGTGATGGCATCATCAGGATTGAAATTTGTTATTGATGGGGAATGTAGTTTTATAATCATGCTCTGGTTAAGTAGTTCATTTCCCATCTTACTCCTTAGATTTGTCTTGATCAACTTAAGCTGAGAAAATCCTCTCTCAGCCTCAGCACTGGAAGGTGAGAGTGACAAAATTAAATCTATAAGTTCCAGAATATTTGGGAGATTTTCTCTCAGTTCATTGTTGATCACTTCCCAAGAGGCCTTTTCTCCATAATTGCTCATGTGCCTGAAATAATTAAAAAATAATAATAATAATAATACACACATGCAGAATGTTCCAGAAATTTTCTGTTAACCAAACTAAAATATATAAGTTGAATAACTCAGCACAAATCCTACATTAAATGTACCTGTTCTGAACTTCTTTCTTTAAAAGAGTCCACTCTGTTACTACATCTTCAATCTTCACCCCAGATTCCTCCAAGACATCAGAGAAGTGAGAGGTCAGATCATCAACTTCCTTATCTCCCCAAACTACAAAAATATATTGCCAACTATTTATAACTCATAATTAAATACTTTAGAATTGTATTTAAAAAATGATGATTGTTGTTCACACAAATAAGACTATTTCTTTGCATAAAATTATTTAGTATATCATGAAGATTGAAACATATTTTTTAATTATTTTGAAAATTTTTATTTATTTTATTTTTACATTTGTCCAACATGAAGTACACTGGTATATTTATCAAGACAGAACATATAAAAAAACAACTATAAATAAAACTGAAAAGTAAGTGAAATTTTCCAACATGAACACTGATATATTTATCAATGCAGAACATCAACAAAAAAACAACAGGGTAAAACTTTAACTGAAAAGTAAGTAAAAAATTCATTCAAGCTGCACAGTGGAAAACAAAATAAGAACCTGAAAAAAAAAAAACATGTGTAAGTAAACCTTTCAAGTCATCCCAAGTAACTGGCCAAGATCTAAGATCTGCTATCCTGGTAGCTCTAACAATATTTTCTGCATCTCTGAAATCTCTAAAACGAGTTTCAAGACTTCCAACCACTGACTTGATGAACACCTCCTTTGAAAATTTCACAGGTCCTGACAAAGATACTCCTTCAAACTCTGATGTTCCTTGTATCTTGCTTTGGTAAGGCCCAACACTGATAATCCATAACGTTGTGTAATTTAATTACTTCTGAGTTATTCCTAAATGATTATAAATATAACTAAATAATATTTGATATTTAAGTAAATAGATTTCCTCACCTTGTTTTATACTTCTCGATGACCTCGATAGTAGAAGCTAGGACACAGTACAGACTTGACAGAGTGGTGTTGCGGTCTTGAAGAACCAGAGACATTCTTTTCAAAGGAGTGAAAATGTCCATCAAAAACAGAAGGAATTCAATGACATTTCGGGATTTCAAGAGAGATAGATAAGCTTTTGCTTTACTCTTGCTGTCACTTGAAACCCTCTCAGATGTTGTACCAATCTGTAATCATTTTAAAAAATTAAACATTATTGTTAATAAAAGCTTCATATAATAATTTTCTTTTTTTAAGTAATATGTTTGACAGTTGCAAACCCTGGTAAACACAAAAATCCCAGTATGATGTAAATTGTTGATAAATAAAATGAGATTTTGAAATGCAAAAGCATAAATGAAAATTCAAAATAATGAGTTATTTTGGTCACTTATAGCATTAGCCCCTCACAGTAACTACTTAAAATCAATTCTGTTTTAAACATGATTTATTATAAGTACCTGTTCCAGGTGGGAAACAATAAACTTGTATGAACAAAGCAAGTGTTCAATGGCAGCTAATTGATGTCCAATCCACCTAGTTCCCCCCGATCGAGTTGGAATCATGAGTTTATCTTTCTCCTGCTTCAATGCTTCAAAGGAACGTTTAAGCATGGAGCGGTTCAAACTGCTGTTATGATAGAACAAATAAATTCCTTGCAGTAATACTCTAACTACTTTATCATACAAGGCATGCTTTTTAGCTGCATCTTTCAAACTAAGTTCGAGTCTGTGTGCCATGCAATGCACTACAACAATGGAAGGTTGAATTTTCTTTAAAAGTGCCCCTACACCATTCCTACAGCCAACCATAACACTAGCTCCATCACATGACAAAGAAACAACTTTACTTAAAAAGCAGTCAGATGATAGGGTTAAATTTGTTTCAATCAAACTCTTCAATCCATTAAGAATCCCACTTGCATCTGCTTTTTCTGTCTCTTGTACACCTAAAAAATACATCTGTATTTTACCATGTCTACATGTTCTTGCAAACCACATTTCCTGTTCTTTCACTGATGAATCTGTGGAACCATCACCTATGATACACAAATAATTAGTATTCAGAATGTCCATTTTCACTTTCTTGAATTCATCATCAGAAATGGCTTTAATGAAGGATTTTGCCGACATAATGTTTCTGTAAGTTTGTCCCACCTCAATTCCTTTAATCTCGTCTAATTCACATAACCAAAGATAGTCTGTTAACGGCCTGTTGTTCATAATTATCGAGTGACAATTTCGAAACATAATGCGCAACCTATCATGAATATCTTTATTCAGTGATTGTATTATCTTGACTGCCTCCGGTATTTCCTTGGTCTTCTGTTTGTGAATTTCAGCACAGTTTTTGTGCACCTTAGACTGTTCATGTTTCACGATAGAGTCTAATTTGTAAAGAGTACAACCTTTAGTAAAAGCCGAGGTTCCTTCATTTCCTTGATAAGAAACGCAGTGTGAGCAAATCATTCCTGTTTCTGTATCTGTCAGCCAAGGTCTCCCAATAACCCATGACTCTCTGAACTGTCTCTTCCTCTTTTTATCGTACTGTTTATAATATTCATCTCGTGATTCAGCTGATCTACTTCGCTTCTGAGACTGAATCTCTCCGATATTAAAAAACGCAGACAACTGCGTTTGCTTCGCCATCTTGATTTACTGTAGGTCATTGCAACGCTTTACGGTAAGCGAATAGTAAGGATCTGATGGAGCGTTTAGGTCACATTGATTTCTGACATAACGAACCCGATAATATTATCTAGATATTAAAAGTTGGTTACCGAAATTTTCATTCGCCATGTGGGCGAACAAGTTTTGAAATTTACGGGCCCACACGAATTTTTACTCGCATTTGGCGCGTGGGCGAGCGTTAAGTTTAAACCCTGCTGTAAAAAGTGTAAAATCCAAACGAACAAGACCCGAAGTTGACAAGACATCTGACATTGTGAAAATGGTTGAACTACTTCGTAAAAAAAGTTTTATAAAAGATCTAAAATGGGAAACATTTTCTTTTAAAGCTCCACTTAGTAAAATTGATCAAAAATGAAAGAAAAAGTGAGCTAGCTCACATACCCCACGCTCCCCCAAAACTTGACGGTGAAACACATAATGAAAGGCACAGTGCTTTTTAAATACATAGTATAGATCAAAAAGGGCAATAATTGCAAAAAAATCTTCACATTAAAATGTCTTACATATGAGGACATTTAAATGTGGAATGAAGTTTCTACATAAACAATGGAATCAAAATTTCTTGGCATTATACAAATCCAAACATTAATTTGAAGTGGTTGGGGGGGGGGGGAGGGAGAAATTTGCTTGAATAATAGGCAAAACTCTTTGGGATAAAAGAAACTATATACAACAGTTTAAGAGGAGTGGTTCTGACAAACTGTTCATTTCTATATTTAAAATACATGTATGGCCAAAAAGTCTAAGTTGGAAAGTGTGGAAATTCCCGGAAAAATAAAGGAATCGGAATTTCCTGGTAATATGCACATCTACACATTGTGTCCTAAATACCTGCAGAGTTTGACGAAATTCTGTGCAGCGGTTTATGAGGAGTTGCGCTGACAAACTGTTCATCCCTATATTCAAGGTATGGCCAAATGCCTAAGTTAAAAGTGAGGAAATTCCCGGAAAAAATAATGGAATCGGAATTTCCTGGTAATATGCACATCTACACATTGTGTCCTAAATACCTGCAAAGTTTGACGAAATTCTGTGCAGCGGTTTATGAGGAGTTGCGCTGACAAACTGTTCATCTCTATATTCAAGGTATGGCCAAATGCCTAAGTTAAAAAGTGCGGAAATTCCCGGAAAAAATAATGGAATCGAAATTTCCTGGTAATATGCACATCTACACATTGTGTCCTAAATACCTGCAAAGTTTGACGAAATTCTCTGCAGCGGTTTATGAGGAGTTGCGCTGACAAAAAAAGAGGAATGACTGACGGACTGACTGACTGACTGACGGACGGGTCAAAAACATTATACCTCCCGCAACTAGTTGCGTGGGGTATAAAAATTGTTTGAATGGATTGGCAAACAACAGCAAATTGCATCAATGTTTATGTGAATGAAAATAAAATGTGAACTATTTTGATTTCTGTCCATTCTTTAGCAAGTTTAGTGGCATAATTTTTGTTGTGCTCATGGGTCATTTGGAGCCCTTAATGAAAGTGGAGTAGGGGTGTAGTCATCAAATCTATTTTGGCATTTAACTTGAATGATAAAGTGTATTTCTATATTTTAAAAAACAAGTCATATTTTGACAAAAGATCAAACCTCTAACCATCAACTCATAGTGAATTTTGTGACACATTTATGAATTTATGTAATTGATGACAAGAAGAGGAGAATTAAATTCAAAAGTTTTAATCAATCACAGTTAAACTAAGTATAATCAAAAGTATTTCATATATGTTCATGTTAATTATTTTTAAATACAAATTAACAACTGTTCAATAATATATTTCTAATATACATTTTTAAAAAAAAATTTATATGGTCAAAATGAAGAAAAATTTCTGACTTCAACAACAAAATTCATCCCATGCTTTCAGTTAAGGTATCAATTGGTTATAAAATCCAAAAATACATGCATATTGAGAATAGAACAGCAGATGCATCTGAATACAGTTAAACTTCATTATCTCAAACACTTGTATCTCACATACAATGGATATGTTTCAGTAATTTGGAAGTCCAAACTTGAATGTACTCTATAGACTATATATATATCAATTGAAGATACTGTACTTGCTTTAATTTACGTAATTTTACAAACGCACTTTGACATACATATTAAATTGTTAAATGAAGAAGATCTATACTATCAGAATCATCTGAATCTGAAGTAGAAATATCAGAGAGAACATATTCAAAATAAGGATGTTGATAATCTGAACAATTATTCGTACAATCACATTTTTTGTCACATACATCACAGCATAAATGTTCAACACAGGGTGAAGGCTTACAATTATAAGCACTCAACAAACATTCTCGTCTACACTGATCTGTGTTATTGATGTAATTTTTCATATCACTATCTAAATTCTTACATTGTTTACCATTGTACAAAAGTAAAGCCATGGAGGTCTTGCCATCACGCCCTGCTCTTCCAAACTCTTGGACAAATGAATCCATATCCTTTGGAGGACCATAATTTATAACATTATAAACACCTTTAAAATTTACACCCATACCAGCTGCACTGGTAGCTACTAAAATTTTAATGTTTCCTTCAGCATTTTCTAAATCTAACCTAATCTCCTCTTTGATAGATTCTGGGGTCTTTGAATGATACATTTGTGCAAATTTTATTTCTTCATGTAGATTGAGTCTTAATAATGATACAACTTGTCCACAGGCATTGATAGATGTGCAAAATATTATGAACCTTTCACACAATTCTTTCTTTTCTTTAAGCAATTTTATAACAAAATTAAATACTTCATCAAGTGGTGTGGAACTTTTTTTACCTTTTTAACAAACAGTTTAATATTTTCACGCTCTGGATTGTCTATAATTTCATGGCAATTTTTCATGCTGAATTTCTGTTGCAACTTCTTGCGCGCTGATCTGGTTGCTGTTGCTGTCAAAAGAAGAACAGGACATTCCAGTAATGATCGCAGCTCACCCAGCTTTCCATACCACTGCCTGAATGGTTCTTCACTTCCATCACTTTCTCCCCTAAAATATATGAGGTTGCAAATTATTCATGTAATTGCCTTTATATAAACATCAATTAGTCTTAGGTTTTTTTAAAGGATAAAACATTTTTCTGTTCAAAATTTAAATATTTTTCTTTTATTTAATGGTGTCACTCTGGAATAAAAAAAAGTCACACCTTCTTAGGTAAACAACATGCTTGACCAAACTACACATAATTAGGTTAAAGTTCAATATTGAGTCAAGATATATATAATTTTACAAATTTTTTTCCAATCTAATTTCAAGGAAATACTGAAAAAAAAAATACCAAGGGCATTGTAACTGACTAACTCTCCCGTGAGATAAGAAAACAAGTTTATGGATAAAATTAATAACTTTAAGATATAGGCTTGTGTTTTAACTTTCTTGACTTACCAGTGTAGAACAGTATGAGCCTCGTCAATAACCAGAAGACGAACACGCTCTCCTGCAGGACCAAGAAGCATCGACCTCCACTCAGGATTCCCAACAACAGCTTCTGGCGATGAGAAAATAAAGTCGTAATCCCCTCATTTGATACCGTCACCTTCTTCCATATCCCTGCCGATGTAAGTTGCCGAAAACCCAAGGCCAGTCAAGTAATCGGTCTGCTCTTTCATGATGCTTATCAGAGGGCATACCACGAGGACTGTGCATCGACTGTCTGGATTCTCCTTCATCCACACCCCTACTAATGTTATTGTGATTTAAATTCAAGACACGTGGTTTAGGTTGACCTATTCAAAGGTTATAGGGTAGAACCGGTTTTATAAATAAAATTGGCAGTAAACATGACATTGCTATAGCCTGTTTCTGTTAGAAACATGTCCTGTAATAAATGTTATCAGACCTTTCTGAAAGACTTTCATGATTTTCAACAGAAAAGGGGTGGCCAAAAGAGGGGGTGTTAAAATAACAATATACCTTACGTACTTTCGGCGAAAATTAGAGCTCACTAGTGACCGATTCGCTGGTAAATATTGTGCATATAAATCATCTACACTGACAAACCTTTGTTTGCCTTATATGGCTAGTGTTATAAATGCGCACAGAGGATCTTACCACGAGGAATTGACCAATCGTTGAATGAATAGCAACGTTAACGCCAAATAGATGTTTACATTTTACTTCAAACACGTAGTTCAGGTCATGTTAATGGACTGCAAAATAAAAAAATATTCTTGCTAACAAAATACAAAGATAAGAAACTATGAAAGATGTTACGGGCGTTTTTAATTTGTTGTTAAACGGAAAAAAAGTTTAATAAAATGTAGTTTGCGTCTTAATCAGAACAACAGCGCTTCAAGGGTAAGGAAAACGAGCACCATCTCTTATGCATTTAAATGGACAAAACTTTGTATACGTTAGTGATCACGTGTTCGGCCAGGGAATTCACCTGGCAATTGTATTCACCGATAGTACAACAAAGGAATTAATACAGACGAAAATCGCTTTTGGAGTATGACTTTCAGAAACCTAGACTTCCGCCGTTTATTTACAAATGAATTGTTTGTCATTATGAGCATGAAAATAATATTTTTATGAAAGCTTTTCATTACCATCAGGTTTTCCTTTTTTTCAAGCGTAAAATTCTTTTAGTATTCGTAGTAACCCATAATGCAACACTCATTCAGCTGATTGGTCAGTTAAAATCATGCTGGTGCCTCATTTGCT
>NW_026921992.1:0-2500 GCF_032062105.1 Saccostrea cuccullata | reverse complement strand
CAAAAACCGATATAGAGAATTGTGTATCTTAGTGTAGTCTACTTGTGTGCCAAGTTATATTGAAATCAGACTAAAACTGTAGGAGGAGTAGCATTTTGAAAGAATTTCACAGAAATTTCTATTTTTAGTAACCACGGCAACACCGTTCATCGAAATCAAAAACCGATACACAGAATTATGTATCTTAGTGTAGTCTACTTGTGTGCCAAGTTATACTGAAATCAGACCAAAACTGTAGTAGGAGTAGCATTTTGAAAAATTGTTTACAGACAGACAGACAGCTAGACGGACGACGGACGCATTACTATCGCATAAGCTCTTCTGGTCTCTGACCAGTAGAGCTAAAAAGCCAGTACCTTTATCCCAGTGGACCCATTTCCAGAATGAAATTATCCACTATAACCTTTAATCAAAAATCCGGTATCCGGCCATGGATATTATATATACATGTATATTTGATATAGTTATCGGGATATCCGTCCATCTTTTGCGCAACTCCTCTCAAATCACTAAATGAAAGGAGAGGTTTCCACAAGACTGTTTTTTTGGCCCATGTTTTTTGCGAAAAATGAAATTTGATTGACAACAATTTTAAACTTACTTTCATTATATTCAACATGTCTAATTTTGTGCTGTGTGTTTATTTTGCGAGAAAAAAGGTAGGATAATATTGGAATAAACGATCAAAGTATGGTACCCTCAACTGCTTTAACATTGAGTATATGGGAAAATGTTGGAGGGTTATGATGTTTAACCTTCTAGTACACCACGTGTTGCATTCTGAACCAAATCCATAATTTGAAAATTAATTACTTATATGTACAGAAACATTATACTGAAATATGGTCGTGGTTCGCAATGCAACACACACTCAAAAACTAATGACTTTGCAAATTTTGCAATCTGTTGAGTTGTGGTTAATTTTATTCAAACACTTAAAGTGAATCATACACATTTATAACATTGTCCAGTCAATCAAACGGATTACTACATGTAGTAATTCCACCCTAGCTCTGAAGGAGAGGGGTATACTTTTTTACCCTTGTGTCTGTTTAGCTGTCTGTGTGTCTGTCTGTAACAAATGTTCTTCGCATAACTTCGGCAACTACTCATAGTAGATGATTGGGGCTTTTAACACACGTTTTGCATATCAAAAGGTGACATTTATTTTTGTATAAATACAATGCCAACTTTCTGTTTATCTGTGTGTCTATATGTACCAAATTTCCATCACGGTTTTCTCAGAGAATACTCATTGCAGATTCTTGAAATTTTAGTACACTCTTTGTTTAGGCATACCATGTTAATGTGAGATTGATTCATGAGAGTCGATCAGAGTGGGGGTTTTAGTATTCAGAACTGGCCTGTCCTTTTATACCTGTATTAAAATCATACGAAAGAAAAATAATTGATTATATTATAACATGCCTGTGTGTCTGTTTGTTAGGGAAACCAAAAACTTTGACACACGAGACGGTAGTTTCTATATATAAAGACCAAGGTCAGACTTATTGTTTCACAGTAAACAATATTAATTATTTAATGTAAATCAAGGTCAAAGTTTCTTGATTTGGGTGTGTTGCCGTTTCAAAGATTTAACGTACGTTTTTTCAGCTGACAAAAACCCAATGCCTTTAGTAACCAGCTCCTTTCAATTTAATGTGAATTTGAATTTTACAAGATGTTGATGATGCAGTTTGTGCCTTGATCTGTTCTAAATCTATTGCCCAAATAACCAGTGGTCTTATCATTATACCCGCCACAAACAAAGTTTTGGGGTATGTATAGGAATCGCCTCGTCCATCTATCTGTGCAAACGTGTCCTGTTCATATCTTTTTTACGGAGGAACATAAGAATTAATACTTTACACCTTGATCCAAGGTCATTTGTGCAAATTCAAAGGGGCACATGTACATGCGATTACAAAAACATTTTGAAAAAAAAATTAAGATACGTTTCACACGAAAACAGGTACGGACATGGAATCAAAAGATATATCTTTAGAATTCAAATGACTGTATATAAAATGAATTTTGATAAAAGACACATCTCAGATCTTGCATCCAATATCTATAAATAAAATAAAATAGGTACATGTAAATTATGTTTAATGCCTGTGTACGGTATGTACACTTACAGAATCAGTTCTTTTTTATCGCAAAAAAATATTTTTAATATTGCAAAACAATTTATTGATAAGAGATTTTTACACTTCCTATATGTCAATCTAAATGAAACTAGTGCTAATTGTAACGGGGACCGTTACAGATGTTCCCCAAACGCTCCCCAACTCCCTTTTGGTGCCATATTCCCTGTAAGCTTCCTTATATAGGACAGAATCTATGCATTTGAGTCTTTAATAAATATTAAAGTATTTAATCCAAAATTATTGAAAAATACGTTCATTCAAGTGTATTTTAGATTTTACTCATTTCGCGTGCACGCATGTGCATACATGAGCATGGTGACCATACCTTCTTGTAGAGGTCCATTACATCT
>NW_026921991.1:0-19575 GCF_032062105.1 Saccostrea cuccullata | reverse complement strand
ATGTCATTTATTAAAGTAAATGACGGAAAAGTAAAACACAGTTAACAAAATGGGGGTCAGAAAAAGGAGGACTCAAATATAGAGTATTACACATCTTAGTCAAAATATTACACAATCTGACCCCCAGCACCATAATGACATTGTAACATGATGTACATAGGCAAAAGGGGGGTCAACCAGACTAGAATAATAATTCAAACCCTGTAATCTTTCACACCCCCTTATAAACATCATAAGTTTGGAAGACATATACAAAATGCTCTAAACTGCTGCCTGTCATCAAAAAAGGTGGGAAAACAAAATAACAAACAGCCAATAACAATACAATCGCGCAGGCATTAAATTGAACACAACTATGTTTCTTTCACCGCCGAGGAAAAACCATATATAAAAAGCAACAATGCTTTATGTTGAAAAATCATATGGAAAACTGCAGACCGAAGCAAAAGTGCGACGTACACAAAATAAATGTCGGACTCATTCTCAGTAACCTAATACATAGATTTGCCATTTATTACAATGTACAAAAAGTTTATACTTGTTCAGTTAGAACGTGCGGTAGAAATTAAGTACTATAAATCTCTTTTAAACCCATTCAAACACTATCAAAAAAGATGGGTAAAACATAGCAACAAAAATGTCAACCTGAAAGAAATAACAAGCATTGGTGGCAGATGGGGTGGATGGTGGGTTCGAAAAATTCAGCAGTTCAATAAACCATGCTTTCTCTTTTGGTAAACGGATCAATAATGATCACGTGATGGATAAGAGCTTTGCTGATTGGTTGAACCCATATTTAGATGTAGGAAAATGGGTAAAATTAGTTCAATAAAAGAACCGAATAGCTGCTTAGTATAAAGCTATGTACAATACAGATACTGTTATATAATAACATAATAAAACAAGAACATGTCACATAAATGAAATTATTTGCAATAATTACTATTTTATGTTCCTTAGTTCTCCTGCCAAACGACTGAGCTTGTTTTTTGATAAACAGGCAAAAACAAATAACATCATGCTGAAGTGAAATATGTCATTTATTAAAGTAAATGACGGAAAAGTAAAACACAGTTAACAAAATGGGGGTCAGAAAAAGGAGGACTCAAATATAGAGTATTACACATCTTAGTCAAAATATTACACAATCTGACCCCCAGCACCATAATGACATTGTAACATGATGTACATAGGCAAAAGGGGGGTCAACCAGACTAGAATAATAATTCAAACCCTGTAATCTTTCACAAGGTACAATATACATGCATTTCAAGTTGACCCCCTTATAAACATCATAAGTTTGGAAGACATATACAAAATGCTCTAAACTGCTGCCTGTCATCAAAAAAGTTGGGAAAACAAAATAACAAACAGCCACAATCCAATCAGAGATTGGATCCACCCACCCAAAGGCGTCTTGGCAGGAGATCTTTTTTGTCCTTAGTTATGTTTTCACTCAGTCTTATTGGATGTTTCTTTTTCTTGTTCACAATAACTATTGTATTGTCTTTTGAACTGAGTATATGTCAATTATTTTTTTAAGGATGTTTAAATGCTTTTGTATTAATCATCCTGTTGAGGAATTTTGCGTCTCCTGCCAAGACGCCTTTGGGTGGGTGGATCCAATCTCTGATTGGATTGTGGCTGTTTGTTATTTTGTTTTCCCAACTTTTTTGATGACAGGCAGCAGTTTAGAGCATTTTGTATATGTCTTCCAAACTTATGATGTTTATAAGGGGGTCAACTTGAAATGCATGTATATTGTACCTTGTGAAAGATTACAGGGTTTGAATTATTATTCTAGTCTGGTTGACCCCCCTTTTGCCGGTCAGAAATATGTTCAAAACAAACAAAAGTGTTACGTAGCGCTCAAATTTACTCATTTTTTTTTTAAATTTTACATCATTCTATTTTAACAGAATTTGAGACGGATAGGGATCAGCAGGTAGCATCCACCTCAACATGCAGCGAGTTTCAGCGATCTTCAGACACGAGTACTTCAGTGCCACCTCCTTGCTCTAATAAAGAAAACAAAAAGGAACAGAGTTTAATAAATCTACAGAAAGATCTTCTAAAGACAGAAAAGAGAAAGTTAGAGTTGGAAATGGAGCTAATGCGTTTGAAGAAAAAGAAGATTTCGGAAGAAGTTGAAGTTTTGGGTTTAGAAAAAGAGAAGCTGAAAGAAGAAATAATGTTATTGAAGTTGAAAAAGAATTAAACGTATACTCTTATAAATGCAAATAAATCATCAATGAAATTATATATTATCTTTTTTAATATTTACGTATTCAGTGGCCAAAAAACACATTGGCAATGTGATCTCTAACGTGTTTTCCTTCGTGTTGCCCTCCTACTGCAGGCAGCGCCACCTCGTCGATTAGTTGCCCTTGTGCAGCTGGTATCACATCTATAATGTCTTGTCTTTCTATCCCAATATTGTGAAGAACTGTGCAGGCTACGATGACGGCGCATGCTCTGTCGGGCTCCACCCGTAAACCTGTCTGTAGACAAGGAAACCTTCTCTTTAGAATCCCAAACGCTTGTTCAATAACCACTCTCGTGCGACATAAAGAAGTATTAAACTTCTCCTGCGCTCTGGTACTGGGGGTCAAATAAGGAACCATAAGATACCTCTTGAGGGCATATCCTGAATCTCCCAATATAATACCATTTCGCGCACCTGAAAGCATAAAAATTCTATGTTCTGAACAGAATTTAAGAAAATTATCCAGTTAACTTAAAAAATACAGCACTTTAGAATGCCCTTTTGAATATCTCGCAAACTCAATTTATATGTTAATGTATGGCTGGATATTTTACGAGATTATTCTAACTTTTGAAATTTGTTATATAAGATTTTTTTTTTATTTATGCCTTACCAGTTTCGAAGAGTCTAGCAAGAGACGATTCTCTAAACACACGGGAATCATGGACACTACCCGGCCATTTTGCAACGCAGTTTACAAATCTAAACGAGGCATCACAGGCCATCTGAAAGAAAGTAATATTAACAATTCTTTTCCGTCAGTGTTTTTTTTTTTTGGGGGGGGGGGGGGGTATAAATTGGTGCTTGATATCTAAGCACCCCTCCCCTTAAGGCTTATCACACGATAATAAGTGATGTGTACATTTGTGACGTGTGATCACGGGCGTACTTTTTTTCAACTTTATTATATAGAAATTTAAAATCAAAGGTAAATTTATTTAAGAGTAAATAAATTCTTAAAGGTACTTGGACACAGAATTGAAGTTATTATTTTTGCTATAATATTACGACTTATATATTTTAATAGCATTTCACACAAAAATTAATTAAAAATCTTATTTCATATACAGGGTGTCCCAAAACATATGTTACACTTTTAAACCGTTATAAAAATTTAATGCCTCAAGTTACATTAATGAAATTTAGAATGTAAACTAAAATTATTATAATTTTTTTTGTCAAGCATACATTTTTTTTACAGTTTCCTTATTAATCATAAATATTTTTTCTTTAGAATAACATACATCATTTTACAGCATGTTCCAAATTACGTCCCTTGGAATTAACATTGTTTGAACACGATTTCCTAAGATTTTATTTACCAAGTTTTTAATGTAACATTCTATCAGTTTAGAGGTTTTTCCACATTAAAATTAGGTTTCACCAAACACAAGAATTTAAGATTCTCTTTAACAACATTGTCAAAATGGAAGTGGGCTTCATCGGAAAACGATGCATCTGTTAATTTTCAGAGTCAGGTCTAATTAAAATCAAATGGGCAAACTCTAAACAACCTCTAATTTCTGTCTCTTTCAAATGCTGCATTAAATTATCTTATGAGAAATCAGTTTTAAATTTAATTCGAGTATTGTATATGAACGCTAGCTTTACCAAAGGTGCTATCTTGTTCATACAGGACCCGTCTAAGGTATTTTTTAAAATAAAGTTTCAGTAGAGTTATAACTCTTTTAATGGTATTAATGTTCGGGCACTCCTTGGTCTTCTAATACCAGAATTAAGTCATGAGTACATTAATGGTGCCTTTAACTTCAAACTTCCTCACAAATCTGTAAATTAGCATTCTGTTGGGCACTTTCATTACAGGATGTTGTTTTCTCAGGGTTTTAATGACTAAAGTAGCAGATTTACACCTATATTAAATTTTGACAGTTTCTATCAGCTGTTCACATGAAGGTTCCATATTAAAAATATGATGACGTCATTTAGACATCATAATTACCTTAATTTTTAACAGAATTTCATGAAAGTTTGTCAAATAAAATGTATGCTAATACACTAGATGTTGACAAAATATCTTCGTGAATGCTTGTGGTTTGATAAAGTTATAGATGATTAAAAGTGTAACATATGTTTTGGGACACCCTGTAAAAGATATTAATATTTCAAATTTTTTGGCGGGTTTGATTGACACATCCTTGCACTTTCACAAATTAATTTTATTCTTAATCCTTAGGAAAAGTGGCAATCTCGTTGTGTATAAATGAAAAATATCAAATACTATAATCCAGAAATTTCAGAGTAGACATGTTTGAAAGCAAAACAAACACACAATATATGGTCAGTCCGTGCAGTTGTGGTAAGCAGACTGTGACGATATAGAACGCACCCGGTGAATTCTAAACATAAACAAAAACAGAACCCCTGCCCTGTTTACAAAAACTGTGTACATAACACGAGTGTGCTCGATTTGCTAAACCATGTACGCAACTCTTAGTTCGGAATGACGATACTTGTGAAGGAGTTTTGCTCTCTAACATCTCTACTCTGAATAAAATTATTTTTCTGGATAAAAGTTTTAATATTTCTCATTAATACACAACAAGATTGCCACTTTTCCTAAGGATTAAGAATACGGTTAAAATTTGGGAAAGTGCAAGCATGTGTCAATCAAACCCGCCGAGAAAATTGAAGTTTTAATAACTTTTAAATGAAATAAGATTTTTAATTAATTTTTGTGTGAAATGCTACTAAAATATATATGTCGTAATATTATAGAGAAAATATTGACTTCAAATTTGTGTCCAAGTACCTTTAATGCAAGGTATTAATTATTACCTGAACGTTAATCGCATAGTAGCCCTTTCTACATACAAACTCTGCCTCATTCTGTTTGGGACACTGGATTCTGATCAGTGTTCCATCAACATAGCATACCACGTTTGGAAAACCTTGAGAGTGAGAGAGAGAGAGAGAGAGAGAGAGAGAGAGAGAGAGAGAGAGAGAGAGAGAGAGAGAGAAAAGAAAAAGCTTTTATCTCATAAATTATTTATTGTAATTTATAGGAAAATAATTAAGTCCGAATTCTAGATATCGAAAGAAAACCTAATATAGTAAGGGGGGGCTGTAGTTTCTTATACAGTAAATTTTCCTAAAGATGCTGGTTGCCTTATCCTTCATCGCTTTTTTCTTTCTGTAAATCAAGCACTTGCAAATTCTGCGGTTTGATGCCAAATTTTTTTTTCTTTGCTTGTCATGGGGGAGGGGGTTGACTCCTTTTGAATACCTTGCTCCGGGCCTGTAATAAATATCGAGCGCATGTCGATCTATTTGTGGTTGTGTTAAAATTGTTAGAAAGTGGACATGGGGCAATGAGAGGTTATTATTTTATTTAGTTCAGTAAAATATTTTTTTAAATGATATACATGTAATATATAGGGGGTATAGCGTGTATAGGTTCATTTTTTTGTAGTATACAGAGGATATATTATAACCGTCAAATTGTACACCCAAACAGTATTAACAATCGTAAATAAACAAATAAGCACAAACACAAAAAACAGTTCTATTAAATATTAAATAAAATTTTATCTATAAATGATAGTGTCAAAAGAGTGTGTAAGAGGTTAAGTTACATGTACCGGCGGGATTCTGCATGAATTACATTACGACTTATTGAATTTGCTTCAATATTTTATTTTGTAAAAGTTTTTCCAAATAAAATTGATTTTAAAACAGATATGTTATAAAAATTATGGAAGTATCGCGCCATTGGCACGCCTTACTTTTGAGGGAAAAAATAAACGAGTTACCTCCCTTGTGTTTACTACAAGTTAAGTCATGTACTCTCGTTGAATGGGGAGAAAGGTGGTCGTACTGTTTTATTTACTGTTGTTATTTGGATATCGTATATGCAACTTACCTGCCAACTGATAAAATTTGGTCCGAATTAGCGGAAAATCATTCTGAGAGGGAAACTTGATGAATCGTGGTGTTAGAGCACTTAAAAGGGAAGTAACCGCTCGGACTGCCCGTCCTACAGCCGATTTGGAAACAGAAAGGGAATCGCCGATGAGTTGATAGAAAGATCCTGTTGCAAAGAAGCGCAAAGCAACTAGAACTTGCAACAGAGGTGGTAAGGGACAGCTTCTCCGTGTCTGGTGGACAAGGCCTTCAGCTATCAACCCGCAGATGTAAAATATCGTGGCGGATCTAAAGCGATACCGCTGAAAAATTTCATCCTCAGACAGTGATTCCATTGGATTGGTTCTGTCGTGTACAATTTAAAAATTAAACGATACTTACCAAGTAGAAGTTTGATTGTAATTCTCCGAAGTATACGTCAGTGTTAGAGATCAGGTGAGATTGCAAAGCAACTCCCAGAATTCAATCTTTAAAGATGTTGTGACCACAAAACAAAACTCTCAATACTGGGTGGGTGCGGTGTGGCACCTGATCTCTAATACTGACGTATACTTCGGAGAATTACAATCAAACTTCTACTTGGTAAGTATCGTTTAATTTTTAAATTCTCCATCAGCATACGTCAGTATCGAGATCATGTGAGAGATTTAAAGCGTGGTCACGACATTTTATTAAGCAATTAGTCAATTTAGCAATATGTCTTAATATTGCAGAAACCATTGACAATATGTAAAATTTACCAAATTTATTACAGTAATCATTAGTCAAAACATGTTAAGTTTTATCATCAGTTACTGAAGAGAATTTTGATAAAACTGACAGTCCAAAGTTATCACATTGAACAGTTTTGTTATAAAACTTTTGAAATGTTCCCGAATTAGACCATCCTGCAGCATTCATGATGCTGGTGAGCGACAGTCCCATAGACTTAGCGGCACTTGTTGCAGCAGAACGTGTGCTATGTGCACTGAAAATGTTTGTGTCAATTCCAGCTTCTGTCATCACTCGTTTGATCCATCGTGCTATGATTTGACTGGTTACAGCATTATGCGGTTTTCTAACCATTAATAATAATTTGGTGGTATCTCCTCTAATATCTGCTGTTTTCTTTAAATAAAGTTTCAACAGAGAATATACACACAGAGAAGGACATTCTGAAAATTTTCTTAACACTAAAGGCTCAACTTGAAAAGATGGTCTTGTTTGTTTGAGTAACACATTAAACCTAAATACTACACACTCATCATTTATGTACATATCTTCAATATCTAAAGAAGCTAACGACTGACAACGTTGTCCTGACACCAAAGCTAGTAACATAGTTAACTTAAATGTCACATATTGAAAAGCCAAAGTCTCATTTTCTAACAATTTAAGGTATTCTAACACTATATTTACATCCCAAGTAATTCCATATTTTGGCAAACAAGGTTTAATGTTAAATACACCTCTCAAAAATCTTTTAACTAATGGATGCTGACCTACAGGCATGTTATCTACAATAATAAATCCTGACAGAGCTGATCGAGCTGTGTTTATGGCACTGTAACCACAACCCTCTGTCATCAGCGATGCTAAAAAATCTAACACATTAGAAATGTTTGGTATACAACTATTACACTGTACTTCATTTGAATACTGAAACCACTTCTTTATGTACACATTGTATTGTTTACATGTGGAGCCTCTCCATGATTTCATAAGTACTGAAATTGATCTTTCCGATAAATCGAGTTTCTGGAAATTTTCCCTGAAACATGGCACACCATCAGATGAAGTTTTCTTGCCAGAGGATGGACTTTTGTAGGATTGTTTTTCAGCTGCAGCATCGTTTTGGATGGTTTCAGAACAAGTGGTGGTTTCACACACATTCTCAAGATGATTGGATACCAATTCTGTGTGTCCCATAGAGGTGTGACCAGCAGGCCTTCGGCTTTGTCCATCAGGATTTTTTGGCATACCCGGTCGATAATGCTAAATGGAGGAAAAGCATACAAAGACAAATTAGTCCAAGAAATTGTAAAAGCATCAACAAAAGATGCGCCAGGTTCATTTCTCCAACTCACAAATTGTTCTAACTGTTTGTTAAGTCGAGATGCAAACAGATCAATATGTGGTTTGAAATATACACAAGTTAAAGTCTTAAAAAGTTTTCCGTTCAACATCCATTCTGTTTCATCTCGAATCATCCTACTCTCCCTATCTGCCACTACATTTTCAACACCTGGTAAATGAACAGCTGTTAACCACATATTATTTTTATGCACTAACACCCATATTTCTCTGCATGGCTTTATAGTTACATGCAGTGGATTTTGTACCACCCATATTGTTAATATATGCTACAGTGGTAGAATTATCACAATAAATTTTCACATGTTTATTACACAATTTAGCAAGAAAACTTTGTAAGCCTAGCAAAACTGCATGTAATTCCAAATAGTTAATGTTAGGCAAGTACTGTTTTTCTTCTATGGACCAATGTCCTCCTGTAGAAACGCCACTGTATTCTGCCCCCCAACCTATTCCTGATGCATCAGTAGTAAGTGTTTCACTAATACACATTTGTCGAATGGGAGCTTTGATACCACTATTTATTTGTATTGACCACCATTCTAAATCTTGAAGTGCCTCTGTTGATAATGTCATTTTTGAATCAAAATTTCCCTTGTTACATTTAAGGGCTATGGCCTTTTCTCTCTCAAGTATTTTAGTGTATAACATTCCCAAAGGAATTGCTACCGAGGACGAAATAAGAACTCCTACTAGTTCCGCAACTTGTCTAATTGAGTATGATTTCTTTGAACAAAAATTTTTATAAAGATTGTTAAATTTCTTTATCTTCTCTGGAGTGAGGCTGATTGTCATTGATTTAGAATTCAAAACAAATCCTAAGAACACAAGTTCATGTGTAGGTACAACCACAGATTTTTCCTTATTGATTTTAAAACCTAATTGTTCAAAGAGTTCTTTTGTATCTTGAATATTTTTTAAACACTGTTCATATGTTTCTCCTTGTAAATAGGAATCGTCAATGTATGCAACTGACACATGTCCTTTAGATCTGAGTGAAGCATACACAGGCTTTAGGAGTTTTGTAAAAAGCCTGGGTGCACTTGAAAGGCCATTTGGTAAACAAGTGTACTGATACAGGGTTCCTTTCCATATGAATCTTAAATATTTTCTGTCGGAGAAAGCTACATTCACAGTATAATATGCATCACTTAGGTCCACAGAACCCATATAACATCTAGGTTGAATTAATCTTAAAGCTGAACACAGTCTTTCCATTTTAAAATGAGCATACTCAATGTTTTCATTTAGTTGTTTTAAGTTCAAAATAACTCGATAGTTACCATCCTTTTTTGGACGTAAAAACACAGTCGAGATATATTCACCTGCAGAGTGTGAAGCTATCTCCACTACCCCTTTAGCCATTAGCTTTGATAACTGATTGTCTAAAGCAACTGCCTCTGCAGCATTAAGTTTAGTTTCTCTCACTGAATATTGAACAGGTAAAGAAGTGAACTCTAATGAATATCCTTTGACAGCATCAAGGATGTATCTATCTTGTGTAATAGATTTCCACACAGGTAGAAAATGGCTAATTCGCCCAGCATGTTGAATGTCACCTACCTTCTCTACTTCTGGTGGGACGCAGATTTCTTCGTGTAGCTTTTCTTTGTGTCGTGATTGTTGTGGTGGTAGTTCCTGCTGTAATTCCCCAGCTGGTAGTGCTGGGGTCCTCTCCCTAAAAAATTTGTTTTAGCTCTTTCTTTGAACTTTAGGCGAGGATTGAATTTCATTCTCGTTTTGGAGCTTTTGTCTTCATACGCTACCTTGTTTGCCATTTTGTTATGTTCAGTAATGTTTTTCATTTTGTCAACCACATCATCACCAAACAAGTATGCTGTAATTTCAGTCTGACTTGTGCACAGTTTCTTATATTCTTGTTTCATGTTGTTTTTAATACACGCTTTTCTGTGCAAAGAAATCTCAGTATTAGCAGAGGCCAACATGGCCACGCCATCGAGTAGATCTTTTGCAGCTTTGTTTTTGTCAAAGTCATTGTTAGGTTTCAGCAAACTATCTACCACTTTGATCACCGGACCAAGTCCTTTTAATAAGGTTTTCTGAATTTTATGTACCTTAACATCCGTCGATCTCGTAGTTTCGTTCATGCAGTAATTCCACACAAAATCATTCACTCGAGGAAATTCCAACTTACAGTTCTCAGGTCGTAAATGCTTATCAAATAAGTCATTTTTCTTCGAATCCTCGAGTTTGTTAACTAACAACTTATTAACTAAGTCTGCCAATTTAGTAGCAACACCATCTGACGTTTTTTCCTCTACAATATAGTTGGAAACCGCAAACAGATGATTCAGATCTTCCTCATGTTTATCCGAGCCGCCATTTTTGTTTCCTTCTACGTCACATCCGCCCAAGTCTGAAGGCCCCGCCTCCTTTTGACTGACAGCGGGTAATTTTCCACGCGCGGTCGACTCTGACTCGCTGCTGATCTTAGCCTTTTTTGGCGCATTTTCTGTAACGTTTTCAGACTTTCTTTTGGCTGAATTTTTTACCAAATCCGAATCACTCTCATCTGTCGACTCTGCTTCCACATAAATCATATTGTTAATTGCATCCAAAGATTTTTTCATGGCAAGCATCGCCAGATTTTGGTCGACCATGAATTTCTTAAACATAGTCTCTGTCACAAATTCAGTGTTGTTAACACGATCTTGTTTCTCATGAGTCTCTTGCGTAATTACGCACCTTGCGCTAGTCCCCAGAGAATCATCGTCTCCCCACTTATGGGTATCTTGCGACGAATGTTCATTATTAAGTGCATCTCGCTTACGAGATTTCATTGCACCTTTATGTACATCTTGCTCATGATGCGTGTCTGACTGTTCTGTAGACATCACTTGTGTAAGAAAATCCCCCAAAATGGCGTCGGAGCCTGAGGGACGCTCCTCGTCCATTATTGAACTTCGTCAATATGTAACTGCACAGTTCAAATAACCGTTTGAATTTACCGCAAATGTTCCGCACTAATTCACTGTCCAACTAAATCGTAAAATATACTATAAATATCACAAAATAAGGTTAAATCCAAATAAAATATAGAGCGTAAAATTCCACGACTGATCGAATCTGGGTCAAACTTCGCATTGAATTCTGGGAGTTGCTTTGCAATCTCACATGATCTCGATACTGACGTATGCTGATGGAGAATTCGTCTTGGAATTCTCATAATATTCCATAGGAGCACTCTTCTGGTGGCCATTTTGGACTTGAGTTGATGTCTGAGACAGCTTTTTACTAGACTCAGCATTTTTGAGAAAAACTCAAGAAAAAACTCTAACTGAGTAAGACTCTAGTTTCGTGGCACACTTTATTGAGTTCAACTCAGCGAGTCGAGAAAAAAACTCAGATTTGAGTAAAATACAGCCCTTGAGTTTGACTCAAGACGTTCGTGGCCCCGGGGCCTGGATTCACTTCAGAAAAAGTGTATATAGTCATGCCTGAGACAACCAAAAACATTTGTCTATAGACCAGCACAAGTCAACAAATTACATGTGTATATGGTCCTACACAAGTCAACAGAAATGTGTGTCATTATGCAGTTCCATGCAGGTCCTGCAAGACTTATAAATACATCACATGTGCATATGGTCCTGCACAAATCAAGAAAACATGAGTGCATATGGTCCTGCACAAGTCAGCAAAACAGATCACATGTGTATATGGTCCTACACAATCAACAAAAATGTATGTCATTCACTACCATGCAGGTCCTGCCCAAATCAACAAACACAAGTGCATATGGTCCTGCACAATTCAGCCTATTACATGTGTATATGGTCCTACACAAGTCAACAAAATTTGTATGTCATTATGTAATACCATTCAGATCTTGCACAAATCAACAAACACAAGTGCATTATTGTGCATATGGTCCTGCACAATCCAATAAAATACATGTGTATATGGTCCTACACAAATCAACAAACACAAGTGCAGTACTGTGCATATGGTCCTGCACAATCCAATAAAATACATGTGTATATGGTCCTACACAAATCAACAAACACAAGTGCAGTACTGTGCATATGGTCCTGCACAATCCAATAAAATACATGTGTATATGGTCCTACACAAGTCAACAAACACAAGAGCATCTGGTCCTGCACATATTTTCCCTGCACAGTTCAACAAAATTCATGTGTATATGGTCCTACACAAGTAACCAAAATATGTGTGCATAGGGACCTGCGTGAGTCAACAACTTGCATGTGCATATATTGTCCTGCACAAGACAGCAAAAACAAAATACATGTGCATATGGTCCTGCACAAGTGACTAAGTCAACAAAATACAAGTGCGTATGGTTGTGTACAAGTAAACAAAACAAAATTTATGTGAATTTGCCATAATTATGTATGGTTCTGCATGAGTTGACAAAATACATGTGAACATAATTCTGCCCAGATCAACAAAATACGTGTGAATATAATTCTGCCCAGATCAACAAAATGCATGTGCATATAATCTTTCATGAGTTTAAAGCCTGAAAAGGTAATACATGTGCACATGGTCTTGTACAAGTCAACAAAATACATATGCATATTGTTCTGCACATGTCCACAAAATATGCGTATATGTTCCTACAAGACTCAACCAAATAAATGTGCATGTGTCAGTGAAATAAATGTGAATATGGTCCTTCACAATCATAAAATACAACATAACGTGTAAATCAGTGGTGGGTTTGCATGGTAAACATAAGTAGTGTATGTGGACCTCACTTCTACACTAATTCTCAGTAAAAGGTCACCTCAAACTATGGTGTACAACCTTAGCAACAATACTATATCAGCATTAAATTATGTTAATCATTCTACATATATACAAGCTGTGCCTATGACCTGCACAGTTTATGTGATAAATGTGTATGTGGTCCCACGTACACTATGTCTTGATTCAACAATTGAAAATTTGAATCATACATAATAAGATTTGTGCACCCATATAATTACAATATTTTACCAACATCACATAGGCAACTAACTCCAAACAAAATTTTTGGCACCGTGAACAACATATAAGTAAACTTGAGTAAGATCATTCATTGTTCAAACTCTTAAGAGGAAAAGCAGGATTTGTTACCAAGTATGATACCTGTATTGGTAAAAATATTGCAAAATTATATAAGGAACCCAAAAACTTGAGCCTTTAATTATGAACTAGCTAACTTAGTTTTATGGATAACACATGACTTCATCAGAAGTACTATACTATACTGGCCTGTTTTATACTGGGAATGCAGGAGTGTCAAGTGAATACTACATCAGCATCAATGGAGATCTCATAACTTGTAAAAAGGTAACACTCGTCACTGCTGAGCTGTTTATATTCGCTCATCAATATCTGGTTTGTGTAGATGATTCTGACATTCAAGTCATTGAAGAAGCGAAGGGTTTCCACTGTAACAAACAGGTTCTTATTCCCCGGCCAAGGTGAATGTAAGAAGCAAAACTGTCTTGTGATATTTTGGATGGACAGTTAATAAAAATGATGTTATCACATAGATGCACATTTTCAAAGCTCGGCAAATTGCAAATCACCGTAAATAGGAAAAAGTTCCTAAAGGAATGAAGTTACCGGTGTGATTGATAAAATCTCCAGGCTTGATCATGGTGTTAGAATTAACGATGTAGGTGAATCACTGACGGCCAGTTGCAAAAACCTCCCAGGAACAAGTCTATACACTGTCAGGTCTATAATATTATTGTTTACAGCAGAGACATACAGCGAAGGGTCTATGTTTACAGCTGACATAGTTCATGTAAGAGTTTTCGGGATCTCGAGCCCGACATTATTTACTACATATTTTACACCACTGTAGATACACTGACACTGTTTATCGATCGTTAACCAAAGGACAAGTGCACTTAAGCAATACTTAATGGGCCCTTTTTATGAGCCATTTTAATTTAGAATGTATTACTAAATCGTTCTCTTTTGGTAATAGTTTGATACTAGTGGATATTTCTAATTAAAAAAACATGTTAAGTATCATTTAAATCAGCATGGATTTGAAACAGTTGAATATTTTTGAATGCCTATATGGATACCCTAAATCCGGAAAAGTCGTACCGAACCTTCTTTTAGTTTCGTTTATGTAAATCAAGGGGAATAGATATTTAAATCGACACTTGAACAAACTGATGGTGGATCATAGTCGGGCGCGTTTGCGGAATATTACTTCGTGTGCCAAACATGTTTTTAAAAATATTGAATCAAGTTGTGTAGTTGCCTGTAGCTATAATGATTTAACTAAGAAATTGGTACTCTTGCATTTGAAAAGTTACAATTACAGTTTCATTAAAAAGGAGTGTTTCGTTGGCTTTCAATACCTGTTTCATTGTCTTGCATGAAGGTTAAAAATGTTTGATACTTTTATCAACGACACTAAACTCTCTTTACCCTCCGGTGTTCTTAAAAACAAAAACTTACAAGTATCTCTACGCGGCACGATATTGACTTTCTGATACAAAACCTGCCTATGTTTACCAGTGAGCACATTTGAGGAATGTTTACCTGGGTAGAACTCACGTGACTATCAGTATTTTAAATAATTTATTCCACATGTGGGTTCAACATGGGTCATACAGGTAAATAGCTATCACTTGCTATAGGAAAAACACTGTACTTTTTATACATTTTTAATATTTTAAGTACCAGCCTAATCGTGTGCAAATTTCATACTTTCACACAAGTTTTACAAATGTATTATGCGTCTTTTGTCATTCGCACAAGTTTGCACAACGTTAGGCTCATAGTTAACAAAAGCTTTGAAATGAATGACCGTTCTCGATTTACTATAGAAAATCACAAATGTCGGCTGACCCCTACTACTTTGTATAGTTTTGTTCTTTGTATATTCGTGGATTTCAGTGGTAAAATTTGCTGAATCTTATGGTTTAGATATGAATTGATTATTTGAGATGAAAATTTTTGCTTAATTTGATTGTTTATTTTTTCACATTTTACCGGGGCCCATAAGTGCACTCGTTCTTTACTTCAATTGACCATATTATTCCCCAGACGACTCGTAGTAATAGAATATCCATGTAAAAATCACATGTAAATTATTTTGGTCGTCCTGAGTTGTGAACCCATCAGCATGCTAAATGCCCGGATGTAAACTTTACAAGGCCGATTTCGTAACAAAAACTCACTTTACAGACGTTTTTCTGTAAATAACAAGCAGATCACATCGTCCGAAATCTTCAAAATGGTATCACAACAAAAGCTGTAAGATTTTCTGTGGGAAATATGGTATAAATTCGAAAAATTCAGCAGTTCAATAAACCATGCTTTCTCTTTTGGTAAACGGATCAATAATGATCACGTGATGGATAAGAGCTTTGCTGATTGGTTGAACCCATATTTAGATGTAGGAAAAGGGGTAAAATTAGTTCAATAAAAGAACCGAATAGCTGCTTAGTATAAAGCTATGTACAATACAGATACTGTTATATAATAACATAATAAAACAAGAACATGTCACATAAATGAAATTATTTGCAATAATCACTATTTTGTTTATACTTCTGCAAAAGTACATCTGTCTTAGAATTATATAAGTCGTGTCACTATTCATAAGTTCGCACCAAACGCCAGGAGTAAATCCTCGTGCCTTTTCTTTGGAATGTTCTATTAAATAGGTGTGATAGTTTCAAAGAAATATAAAAGATAATAATAAATAGATCAGTGTAACAACCAGTAGCTGAATAACACTTTCCTAAATCCATGCATTATTAACTATTTTTTTACGCATACGAAGAATTTTCACGAAATCTGCGAACAAATCCAGCTCGCGGATATTTATCGTCGCGAACCAGTCCTTCGCTGTGCCATATGTTAATTCATGAAAATATCGTGATAGTATGTAGGACAGTGATGAGCGAGTGTGGCATGTAGTACAGTGAATGTTCTCAAATTTAAGAAATTATGTTACTTTTTCTTCTCAAGCTTATTCGTTATTGACATTCAAGTATAATCAATGATCACCTTTAACTGTGGTTTTGAGTACAGCAAAAAATTACCATCTTGTATTGGAGTGGTATATGCAAATGAGGTACAACAATTAGAGTAATTTGCCCTTTACTGAATATCAATTCATGTAGATGATGTTCTACCGTTGTTTGTTTTAAACTTTTACGAATGAAGAGATTTGATTTCTTTATTTCTGCAGGTGATAGAATAAGAAATTTTGGTAACACAATCAACAATCTAAATGGAATGTGTTTTAGTACTAGGGATAGGGACAACGACGAAGCTTCTATCCAATGCGCTGTTGATTTTGGAATAGGTGGGTGGTAGTACAAAAGGTGCCATGAAGCCTTTCTAAACGGGCCCTGGGCCTCACAAAACTGGAAAAAGCCTTGGGACCCCCCAATTAGTAATGGGGCCAGTATAACAGGGACGTTGATGATGGTCAGAAGAGTCTAAGAAAATCGGTTATAGATTCCATAAATCCGCCACCAAAAGTAGTTGAGTATAAAACTCAGCCTCAACTCTGACAAAATCCTCAAACCCATAATCTCAGCCTCAAGTCACCGCCACCAAATATTTGAGTACATATTCAAGTCAAAAATTTGATTACGTACTCAAATTATTTGAGGTAGATCTTGACCTTTCTCATGTAAATACTCAAGCAATACAAATGGCTGCTCACAGACGACATAAACGGCGCCGCCGGAGACAAGTGCGACATATTCGTAGAATTTCAAAAAGAGTAATACGAGACCGAATGAATCCATTAGAGATATATTCTAAGGATGAGATTTTTGATAGGTATAGGTTTAGACCACCAACTATCCTATATATTTTGGACAAAATCAGTCCAGCAATTATGCATAATACAACGAAGAACAGCGCCTTACCTCCAATCCTGCAGATTCTCACCTGCCTGAGGTTCCTAGCAACGGGGGCGTTTCACAGACTGGTCGGGGACAGCATTGGCGTGTCTGAAACAACTACTGGAAGATGTTGTCGATCAGTCTGTGATGCTATAGTTCATTTGCTGGCAGATTGTATCACCTTCCCCAAGGGTAACCGTGTCAGAGAAACAAAACAACAGTTTTTGAAAATAGCAGGTAAAAAAAAACGCATCTTTCCAATGAAATCAAATTATCAATGTCCTTTTCATTTTTCGTCTGCATTCTACTTTCGGTTTTGTTTTCCAAAGAAAGACAACTCCAATGAACAGACAACTCGTACAAGTTTACTACCTAGGCTTAGGTGCCTGTTATGAGTTCGTACTCTTTAGATTGCATGATAAGTCAAATAATAAGAAATATCTACTCAAATAACTTTAAAATAAGTTTTTTTTTCATATGGACGGCACAGACTTTTATGGTTTGAAAACATTCAACATGTTAGAGATACTTATAGAACTACACAAACGGTTACGGTTTACGTAGTTTCATTCATGTGTCAGAAGAAAAAAATATATACCTTTTTATTTATTTTTTTAAAATCCGAAAAAAATGAGTTAGACTTATCATGCATGCTTTGATTTAATTTGATCTTTTCTTATAGGATTTCCAAACGTTTTAGGGTGTGTTGATGGCACATTTATTGGAATTATTGCCCCTAATGACAACGAACCTGATTATGTCAATCGTAAAGGTTTTCATTCGTTGAACGTACAGGTATATTTTTTGCGATGTTTAAAAAAAATGAGCACGGATTTTAGACTTTTTTTAGAGTGAGAATTAACCATTCAAGAAAAGAAATTGTCCAAATCCTACTTGTTAAATAAAGAGAAGGGGGTTCAAAGTCGCTTCATTAATCTTATTACTGTAAATCACGGGGGGTTGCCCCCATCGATTCTGTGCATGTTGATGTTGTCGATTAATTAACGCACATTTTAAAAATCAAGTAGCCTCAATGTTATCCTTGTAAAATTTTGTTTCGTTTTTTATTAAATTTTTTAAAGGCTGTTTACGATGCCAACTTCAGAATTACAAGTATTTGTGCGAAATGGCCTGGCAGCGTTCATGACAGCCGAATATGGCGCGAATCTGCATTGTGTCAGAAATTTGAGAATGGTACAGTACTTGTTTTGCAATCACTTTCCTATCATTTCAAAAACACAAACCAATAAATTATTTGCATTTTTTAGAGTGTGATTCTGTATTACATCTTAATAGGTGAATATAACGGATTTCTACTCGGAGATTCTGGTTATCCGTGTAAAAGGTATCTCATGACACCGTTTCTGAACCCTTCTACTGTCCCACAACAGAGATTCAATGCATCACTTTGTAAAACAAGGGTACTAGTAGAACAAACGTTTGGAATTTTGAAGCGCAGATTTTCGTGCCTACAAGGGGTACTAAGGTATTTGGCATTTGAAAAAAAAAAAAGAATAATTTAAAAAACTTGATAAAAGAGATCGTTGAACTTAATCAGTATTTTGCATTCAATTATTTCATTTTGTCAGTAGCGACAAAGAATAAATCAACAGCCGTTAATTGGAGAAATAATCTGTAATTCATTCTATATCAGGACAGACCCACGTCAAGCTACGAGATACATCGTTGCTTGTGCAATATTGCACAACATTGGAATAGACAGGGGTGATATCGTGGATTGTAGACAAGATGAAGTTCAACTGCTTGGTGGAAACGACAATGCATTACATGTAGTTGGTGATAGATTAAACATGCGCAATCACATAGTAGATACGTATTTCACTTAAGTAAGATATTTTATTACCTATACAAAACTCGCAAAGGGGTACCTGTGCGAAACGAAATAGAAACCGTCAAACGAAACGAACTGAAGCGAAAAGGAATCAAAACGAAACGAAACAAAATTAACAAAATGTTTCCCTAGTAGTAGTATAAGCAGCCTAGATGGCGAGTTCAACTGAGTGCACTTTTTATGCAAATGAGGTCAAAAATACTGGATTCTGATTGGCTGAGCCTCTGGGTGGGTCAAGGGAGTGCAGCCCCTGGGGGGATAGGTGGGTCAAGGGAGTGCAGATTAGGGGGTTCTAAGGATAGCCGGGTCAATTCAGTACATATGTTGCATCATCTTTTTAGATCTATTGCATCATCTTTTTGATACTTGTTGCATCATCTTTTGATATCTATTGCATCATCTTTTTTTACTTGTTGCATCATCTTTTTAATACTTATTGCATCATCTTTTTTGATACCTGTTGCATCATCTTATTATACCTGTTGCATAATCTTGCAAAAATAGGTTGGACTTATCTTTCTGTAAACTATCTAGTCAGCCAGCTTACCTATGCATTGTGACGTCATAAACTTGGCAGCGACGTCATGTTAGTCCTTCACAAGCCGCGATGGCTGCTTATTTTGACACAATAACACAGA
>NW_026921990.1:0-19337 GCF_032062105.1 Saccostrea cuccullata | reverse complement strand
ATAAGAGAAAATCCGTCCACAATTAGGTGTATAAATAATGGCCCATTAACAATAATTATGAAAAAATGTCAGTCAGCATATAACTTAATAATTAATTGTTTTGCTAACAAGGTCCTTGTATTGACCAAAGAATTAACGAAACGAGGCCGTTCATATTTGTTGCATCAATTTGTTTTTCAGTAATTTACCTCGTTTGAACATATAATGTAATAGTATTTACTTTTTTTTTAGTTTGGAAAGGGGATTGTTGATTACTTCGAATGTAGCACCATATGATGATACGAGTTAATATGAAACAAAACACGATAAAGGTAAAAATATAGCCAGCAATCAACAATCCCCTTTCCAAACTAAAAAAAAAGTAAATACTATTACATTATATATTCAAATAAAGCAGAGTAATACAGATATCTTGAGCATATACATAAGTGACACTCGAATACTCAAGCCTTGTTATTTTTCAAAAATGTACTGTTCCTGCTCTAGACTTTAGGCATTAAAAAGCAAGAAAGTTTGTGGTTCTCAAAAACTAATTTTTAAGTTAGGATTTTCAGTATTGCGTACCTGGATTTATAGAAGCTGTAGGTGACCATGGAACTGGACAGAAATCTGGTCTTGAATCCTGCACCAGAAACTTGGAAGGATAAAGAAACCCGTTATTCTTGTCGTCAAATTAAAATCACACAGTTAACATTTACTACTGTTTAAAATCAATTTACCAGATCGATCCCAATACCCTCAGTGAAATACTGAGTACTGTATAAATCCTTTTTAATTCCACTGTGTCTGAATTTCTCAAAAAGTACCAATCGCGTTTGTCTGAATTTCATGCTACTAGAAATTAATTTAAATCTTGTAAACATTTAAAAACTAATAATAGCATTCACGACGGGTTTAATTTCGCAGGAAAAGTGACCAATCGCGGACACAGTGAAAATAAAAACCATCGCCATTATTTGCCAATCAACAGTATGTCAGTCAAGTAAACCGTCTTTTGGTAAAATGTTTCCTTTTTCACAGAGGGGAAAATTAACAACCCTTCGTAAATAAATGGTTGGTTGATCGGTTGTGATTTTTTATTGTTAAACACCGAGTCAGCAACATTTCAACCATGTTTCGGTGGTCTATTTAGTTTATACAATCGGTTTTTGAAAGTTTTTGGTTTTCCTTTCTAGACCCCAATAAGCTTAACTCTTTTTCGAAATCCAGAGAAACGATCTTTTTACGTGCCAAGGGGGTTGTAATCCTTGTCATGATAAGTATTCATGTATAATTTTTGATTATCGCAGAACTTGTATGCAAAGATGACACAACAAATTAAAAGTTTAAAGTTTACTTATGGCAAATTTTAGGCCGCGGTGGAAATAAGTACATTAATTATAATTGAAACAACATACAACTGCAAGGGGATGCCAGTTAGCAAGAGCAAGCCCCAAGCACACACCATATTTACATTTTATGAGATATTAATGACAAATTACATCAACAATCAACGTTAGATCAACATTTCAACATTATCAACAACTTCATTGTATTATCAACATCAACATCAAATTGTCAATATTTCAATGACTTTCAGTTTGTCTTTCATCAACATCAAAATCAACAATTGTATTTTTCAATGACAACATGTTTACAATCAATTATGAAGGGATGCCAACAGCACCGGGTTGATTCGCATGTGTCTCAGCATCCCCCACAATATGCAATGCTACATTTCCGTAAGTTTTTATTTCCGGCATTGAACTTGAGTGGTTCTTCCGCAGCACCCATTCAGGAAGAAAATCAACTCCTGGGCTTTCCACCGCGACAATAGAGGTAGTTGTGTTGTTGACCAAAAGGAATTCACTAGTGCTACAAAATATAAAGTACCTGGCAGTAAAACATTTCAATCAACAGGTTTAAACGTATGCATAATGGGTAGGGTGGGAGGGATTTCTTGTTGTGTTCCTACGTCTCAGCCTCGCTTCGTCATGATGTAAAAGGACGATAACTCTTCCGAGAAAAAACTAAGGGTTGCAATTTCGCAATAAAAGGTTATATAATAACTGCTCCTGCGATAACGGCGCATATCCAGCAGACTGCGCTGGGATATGCAGAAATGTCCATTACGTATATTCTTGAAAAAATACCTTTTAATAAACCGCGAAGCGTTTTATATTAAAGAAAGCGTTAACTGTCCCAAGTTATGTTATATCGAATAGTATAGGTTAGCATGAGCTTCCTTTCTTATAATTTGATTTCAGTGTAGACAATAAGACAATTCTTTCCTTTAAAAAATGGGTTTGAATTGAGCATATTTTAAAAGTAAGGTCAACCAGAGTAAAACGTTTTTGATGTAATTCATTGTGGCGAGGCAACTTGTCCTATACGAAATAAACTAAAGCTTTTATCCAATCAAATAAAGTTTAGCAACTAAAATTAATTCACATGTGCATGATTATAACTTTATATGGGGTAAATAATAAAATCAGTATACTACATACCTTTAGCAAGAAATAGGCAAATCCAACAAATTAATATAGATAATAATTTTTTTGAAGCCATATTCCTTTCAATTCGGGTGTGATTTAGTGGTGGGGATCTTATTTTTATTGCCTTTATATGTGATTGACCGTACCTATAGCTACATACTCAGACAAACCCGGACGAAAATTTTCAAACCGAGAAACTGCGGAGTATTTTAAGTTCAAAATTTTGAGAGGATAAAATACTATACAATTATTGCTGTTTTTTAGGTCAATACGATGATTTAGACACCTGAAGAGTACAATATTCACTGAGCCTGAAGGGCAAAGTGAATATTGTACTTCGAAGGTGGCTAAATCATCGTATTGACCGCAAAAAAACAGCAATAACTGTTTTATTATATGATTAAATGATAGCAAACCCCTACAAGACTGTTTCTTTGCTTTAATTGAAAGTTTTAACAAGAAATTTCAACAAGAACACATTGTAACAGAAAAAAATAGAACAGGTCAATAATTCCAGATATTGACCTGCAATAATTCCTTGTATTGACCTGGAACATCACGTGCAGGTCAATACAACGTAGTATTTTTCTAACATAGTTGGACCTCAGCCAATCAGAGAGAAGGAAATTATTCGATCATATAATAAATATTATTCGTGCCTTTTTGTCGTATTATTATTATGTTATCAACGTTAAAAGCGTTATTTCAAATATATAATCATTAATGGCAAAATATTCAAAATTTATAAATAAGCTTTCCTAAATTTCATTTACTCAATAGACCTCTTAAGGTAGTCCGATCCTCAGGTTTATAAAAATAGCACTCAAGTAATCAAATCATAAAAATATCTCTGAATCCACAAAGTAATGTAAATTTATCCACAGTATTTCTTTAAAGTTTAAGATTAAATTTAATCATATTATATTGGGAAAATTGTCAAATCTCCAATATTTTTGCAGTAAAAGCGAATAGGAATATCAGCAATGCATTTTGTAATAGCAAATTGATCAACAAATATATTTTAGGTTAAAAAACAATAGGTATCCAGGCATTCAGAGAAATTGTCATGATTTTTATACTTATTTAGTATTCTACGTCCTCTATTTCCTTCATATATTCTATATTATTATATGATTGAATAATTTCCCGCTCTCTGATTGGCTGAGATCCAACTATGTTGGAAAAATACTACGTTGTATTGACCTGCACGTGACGTTCCAGGTCAATACAAGGATTTATTTCCTCTACATTGATCTAAAAATAGGTTGGGAAATTCCAAATTGATACAAATTGTATTTGAAAGCTATTTAAACGACTATGACTTTTTTTTCATGTGAACAAAACATAAACGAATATGTTTCGGGTGAGGGTGGTAAGAGAGGATGCAGGGGCACCCCTCCAACACATTTTTACTGAACAACAATTTTTACTTTTTGGCAGTCAGTTTTCCCTGATAATACTCCTTCCTTTGAAAATCTATCCTACAAAAAAGACTGTCATTATATTTTTTTCATGGCAACTAAAATTGATAAAAACTTCAAATTGATACGACTGGTAATGCTTATTTGCATTTTAATTCTGCTTCTTTTTTATTTTGTATTTGGCCAGGACTTAATTAAATGCAAGCAAGTAATGGGCTTTATCATTTCATCAGTGAAGCATATATTAAAACAATTATTGCTGTTTTTTGGGTCAATAAAATGATTTAGCCATCTTCGAAGTACAATATTCACCTCGCCCTCCGGGCTCGGTGAATATTGTACTCCTCAGATGGCTAAATCATTGTATTGACCTCAAAAACAGCAATAATTGTATAATATATACGGGTAGTGTAAAGGGCTTTTGCTATCATTGCAAGATACCACAAATCACTTCTTATTTCATATCATGCTGATAAGCATTGGTATTTAAGGCTGGATTCAAGAAAATCTTATTTACCTAAACTGTATTTATTTTTTTTCCTTTTTTAGGGTACAAATGTCAACTTTTATAAGACCTTTTCTATGACTTCCAAAAATCTTGAATCTTATAAAGATGAATAAAATGAAAATCGTTGCATGAAAAAAAATTCTTTTCAAGCTTCATACTGATGCATTTTAAATTAAATATTAATTTTTGGAGTTATCTTTCCTGGATGAGGATCGGATATCCTTAATGTAAAAAGTCTCAAACCAATAACTACGCCTACTCATTACTTCAAGAATTCATATTTAAGTCATTTTATGCCTCCTCCTTCCTTTACCTCAACATAACATAAACACCATATATGTTGAAATTGTAATTTATTGATCAAATAAATCTTGATCAACAATCCAAACATGTAGTAGAAACAAATAAAAATATCAACCAAAATATTCCTGAAACTACATGCAATTATACGGTTAACAAAAACAAACAAATACAAAAGAATGTACAAAATGCAATCAGTACTTCAAAACCAAACACTCAAGAGTTTACTTTTTCATACAATGAACATAGCTAAGTTAAAAATTGATTTTGTTTTTATGTGCCATCTTTTTGCTAACTTTTTCATATGATGTTTTCATTGTCTTGTCTTACAGATACTTTTTTCTAGTCACGTTTTGGGGGATCAGACATTATCATATTTTACGTAACTGCTAATCAAAGCTTGTGAATCTGATCCCCTTCTTGTTTGTTAAATTGTTCACATTTATACCGTCATTTTAATAAATGACATTATTCATCTCTATGAAAGTGTTTTATTTGACTTATACAAAATTAGCAAAAACAAGCTGCGGTGAGCTTGCATATAAGCATAAGAATACATAAATACATATACGAGGGTCATTCAAAAAGTTCGTAGACAATGGCGCTTTTGGCAATATTTCTTTTTAAAAATTCATAATCAACTCATTATTATGTTTAGAAACAATTATTTTACCTATGTACAAAATTATATTCAATTTGAATAAATGGTACTGGCGTTATTCTATTTTAAAATCATCTTGTTTTGTCTGCACGGAGCACTCTCAACGACATTGTAACGTCAAATTCATAACGTCATCGCGTCGTATTTTACAGTTTTTCAAAATACTCCCCTCTGCACTTCACACACAATCTGTGGCGTCTTACCCACTCACTGAATGCATCTCTATACCATGTGTCATCGAATCTACTGACAATCGTTCGAGTTGCATAAGTTAGTTCTTCTGTGTTTTTAAACTTTCTGCCACGTAACTCGGCTTTCACGGTAGGGAAATCTTGAAATCCATCGGCGCTAGGTCAGGACTGTAAGGTGCGTGATTCACACGATCTAAACCTAATAAATCCAACTCCAGCACAGTGGTATCAGCGCGGTTGGCAGGAGCGTTGTCTTGATGAAGAAGGAACTCTTCTATCTGCTTATTCGGTCGTTTCTTCCGAATGGCATTTACAAGATCTCGGCGAATCACCTATTTGAAAAGAGAATGAAGACTTAACTATTTTTTATTGTTTATAATAATTTATTGAAATGCAACTTTGATTTTAAATTTATTCGATTAAATGCCCGGTAAATAATCTTTATAATGGTATTTTAAATGTTATTAAGAAATTATAAATTCATTGTCACATGCTGACAAAACTACTTTAATTTTTATTTTAAAAATATACAAGAAATAATCTGTGCGTTATATTCTGCATTGACTGTTTGTCCCTCGGGTACTGCATGCACAAGCAGCATACCACGGATATCCATGAAAAATATAAATATATTCTTCCTAGCAGATTTTCTTACTTTACCTTTGAGGGGAGGTGGAGATGATTTTCGCTTCCATGCTGAAGATTGTTGCTTTGTTTCAGGATCATAATGAAACAACCAAGTTTCGTCAGTTGTTACTATTCTTTGAAGAAAGTTGTCTTCATTCGAATATCGCCTTAAGAATGCCCGAGAGAGTTGCAATCTTCTTGTTTTGTCTTCATCAGTCAGGAGTTTGGGTATCCAGCGCACCGAAACTCTTCTCATATCCAAGTGTTGAGACAGAATTGTAAAAGCGGTACCAGAGCTGATATCAAACATAGACGCAAGTTCTGCAACTGTGACGCGCCCGTCACGCTCCATAACGTTACTTATTCTTTCGACCAAATTTTCACTGATAATTCGTTTCCGCCCTGATCGCTCAACATCTAAAACAGAGTCCCTGCCCTCCAAAAACCGTCTATGCCATTTATAAACAAACGCACAGCTCACTTTTGACATGCTTCCTGCCTTTTTCAGCATTTCCAGAGTTTGTATTGGTGTTTTTTCAAGACCAACACAAAATTTTATAGCAACTCGCTGCTCCGTGACGTCGTGTAAAGTCATTATTTTTGGCCTTTTTCGATGCGGACTAACAGTCTTCTTTAATCATTTTTTATTCAACGAAGCACTATATTACATCAGAATTTTGCATATGAAATGACGTAACAATACCCTTTTTGATTTTGAATATTTAAATTTTATTACGATTTAGCGCCATTTTTTAAAATGACGACTAATAGCATAATACCAGGAAATAATTATACATGACTAAATTTTGCCTTGCTCCGTGACCCGTTTTATGCGGCTTTGAAATTTAATTAGTTTGAAAGTATGTCGGAATATTTTAAAATATTTTAGTGTAAATTAATTGGAATAACTTTTTAAATATGTCTACCAAATTTGGATATAATATGACGTTAAATAAAAAATCTACGAACTTTTTGAATGACCCTCGTACGTAAAATTTTACAACAGCCTACATGTACATAAGCACAAGAACATACATGTACAAGGAATAAAACTCCTTCGATTGATAATTTGATTGTATGTTGTTTAACGTCCCTCTCGAGAATTTTTCAATCATATGGAGACGTCACCACTTGCCGGTGGAGAGCTACAAATTTTGTCCTATGCTCCGCACTCAGGGTCATTGAGCAGTGAGAGATCTTTTTCCTGCCAGAACCTACTGCAACACGGGACCTCGGTTTATACGGTATCATCTGAAGGACCGGTTTCCACATCCCACAGTGGGATTCGAACCCGCGACGTAAAGATCAACTCCTTACTTCGCAGCTCTTTTTAGAGATATGTATTTTTACATTTATATTTATTTTACAAAAAAAATAGTAAATTCGACACAAATGGCCACATCTCGGAAATAGGATGGGTTCTTCTGTTCTTCTTTCTATGGATAACTTCTCAAGAATTGGCATGGTGACTATCTCAATCAGACTTTTCTGTGTTTGTTGCGTCGTTTTTCCATCATAGTTTAAAGTACTGAGCCATTTCATCATATCTAATATGTTTAAGGGGGAACAGGACCTTGAGCTAAAAAAATTCCTGTCAATGAATTTTTTTCGTATTTTTAGGTCACCTGAGTAAACTCAGGTGACCTATTGCTATCTGTTTTTGTCCGTCGTCGTGCGTCGTGCGTTGTGCGTTAACATTTGAACATTTTCAGCTTCTTCTCTGCAACTACTGAACCAATTTCAACCAAATTTGGCACAAAGCATTTATGAGTAAAGGGGAACAAAAATTGTGAATTTCATGATCCCTGCCCCCCTGGGGCCTGAGGGGTGGGGCCAAAACCACTAAAATTAATGCAATCTTTAAAAATCTTCTTCTTTACTCCTGGACATCAAGCAGACAAACTGTTTGCATGATTGTAATCAGCATTGAGTCTTCTACCAAAATTGTGAAATTCATGGCCCTGGGGTCAGGGGTTCTAGTGCTAGGGCGGGACTAAATAAGTATATAGTGAAAATGCATTATTTCTTTGAAAATCTTCTTCTCTGCTCCTGGTTATTAAATAAACAAACTACATACATAGTTATGATGAGCAAGAGTGCCTCTACCCAAATTGTGAATTTTATGGCCCCAGGGTCAGGGGTTCTGGTGTTAGGGCGGGGCTCTATTGATTATATATAAGGGAAAATATATAAATTCTTTAAAAATCTTCTTCTCTGCTCCTGGGTATTAAATAGATTAACTAAGTGCATAGTTCTGTATGATGAGCAAGAGTGCCTCTACCACAGTTGTGAATTTTAGGGCCCCAGAGTCAGGGGTTCTGGTGTTAGGGTGGGGCTCTATTGATTATATAGTGAAAATACATGAAAATCTTCTTCTCTGCGCCTGGGTATCAAATAGATTAAATAAGTGCATAGTTTTGATGAGCATGAGTGCTTCTACCAAAATTGTGAAATTCATGGCCCTGGGGTCAGGGGTTCTTGTGTTGGGGGGGGGGGGCTCTATTGATTATATAGTGAAAATACATGAATTCTTTGAAAGCCTTCTTCTCTGCTCCTAGGTATTAAATAAACTAACTAAGTGCATAGTTATAATAATGAGCAAGAGTGCCTCTACTAAAATTGGGAATTTTAGGGCCCGATTTTTGAATTTTGAAGCCCGAGGGTCAGGGGTTCTTGTGTCGGGGGGGGGGGCTCTATTGATTATATAGTGAAAATACATGAATTCTTTGAAAATCTTCTTCTCTGCTCCTAGGTATTAAATAAACTAACTAAGCACATAGTGATGATGAGCAAGAGTGCCTCTTCCAAAATTGGGAATTTTAGGGCCCCAGTGTCAGGGGTTCTAGTGTTAGGGGGGGCTCTATTAATTATAGTGAAAATTCATGAATTCTTTGAAAATAAACTTCTCTGCTCCTGGGTCAGTTGAACTACCTATATAGTTATGAACAAGGACCCTAGTCCTCCAGAATTGTGAATTTCAAGGCCCCAGGGTCAGGGGTACTATAGAGAGGGGGGGGGGCTGTACTTATAGACTGAAAATGAATGAATTGTTTGAATTCTGCTCCTTGGTATTAATCAAATATTTTTGAAAAGCAAGGATGCCTTTTCAAAAATTGTGCAATGTGTGGATCTAGGCCTAAAGGTCAGGGGTCCATGTGTGGTAGGGGCACTACTGATTATTGCTGAATATTACTGATTAGTTGAAATGTATTTTTTGTTCCTCTGCCTTGCCTATGGGTATTAAGTAACCAAACTAAGCAAATTCTAAGTGTATAGTTATGATGATCAATGATGCCTCTTTCAAAATTGTGAATGCCATAGCATCTGGCTTAAAACATGAATCAAATTCAATCACTGGAAAGTTGTTGCATAATGCTCAGGTGACCTATAAGGCCCATGGGCCTCTTGTTTATAGTATTAATCTAATATGTACTTAACGTTTTAAACCGGTCCTGTCATGAGATTTCTTGACTAATTTAAAAGATATCGCCTCACAAATATCGCCCTGTATAGTGTTTGTATGGAGTTTTGATATTTCATGTTTACGGGTCCGTTACAGAGTCCATAATGCGAATTTTTGCGCACAAATAATAAATATGTTTGATAACACTATATACTCAAATATTTTAGAATATTCATAGTGTTTAAATTATCTGAAAGCATTTGTTTTAATTTCAGATAGTATTTGGGTGGGATAATTTCTTAATTATTCAAGGCAGCTTCAACAACAAAAACCTCATTTTGGAAAAAATTCTGTCAATAAATATTGCTAAATTTACGATTGAATGTCAGTCCTTCATCGTAATTATTAACTGTATTTATCTCAGAAAAGTGTAACGCAAACAAATGGTAACTTGAAATTAATTTTATTAAAGTGTGGCGATATTATGGGCACGGCTGTTATTTAGTTTCAAATGCAAAACAAACAATATCATATGGGCAATGGGCAGCCAAGACAAGAGCATGCCCCAATCAAATGCACAAACAACATTCAACATCAAAGCAAATCATATATCAAGGTCATTACCAAAGGTCAAAGTTCATATAGTGGTAAGTCAAAGTTCATACAACATCAAAAGTTCAAAGTTCACAACATCAAAGTTCAAAGTTCACCATATATATATATAGAAAGCATTGACCCTGGGAGGTGCAGAGGTCAAAGCTTACAATATAATTACCAAAATGCCGCTTATACGCCAGAGGTGTTATTTACGATATATTTATTACGAATTACATGCCGCTTATGTGCCTTCTTTACTTGTCGTTTATATATCAGTCACTGTTTAGGAAACATTGGCCCTGGGAGGAGCAGTGGCCAAGGTTTGCGAAAAGTTCATCTAAGTTGGTCTCCAGGTAGACTTTTTCTTGTAACAGCCGTACCATTTGATATTAAGTGATCCTTTTGTAGGACAGCTGCAATAGAAAGAAAAACACAGCGCAAAAATCTATTCGCATAAGGGTTGGGTGAGGAGGGTATTTTTCTAAATATCTAAATTTGCAAAAAATTATCCTTTAAAATTGCACCAACCTCATTCATATAGTCTGTGAATGAAAAAGGATTAACGGAAGTTGACTCAGGGGGAATAACTCTAATTGATTATAGGGATTATAGGCGGATCTATGGATTTTGTAATATGGGAAATTAACACTTTCTTCGATAAAAGCCTCCAATTCGAATAGAATTGGATGTGATATTATCTCAGAAAAGTGTAACGCAAACAAATGGTAACTTGAAATTAATTTTATTAAAGTGTGGCGATATTATGGGCACGGCTGTTATTTAGTTTCAAATGCAAAACAAACAATATCATATGGGCAATGGGCAGCCAAGACAAGAGCATGCCCCAATCAAATGCACAAACAACATTCAACATCAAAGCAAATCATATATCAAGGTCATTACCAAAGGTCAAAGTTCATATAGTGGTAAGTCAAAGTTCATACAACATCAAAAGTTCAAAGTTCACAACATCAAAGTTCAAAGTTCACCATATATATATATAGAAAGCATTGACCCTGGGAGGTGCAGAGGTCAAAGCTTACAATATAATTACCAAAATGCCACTTATACGCCACAAGTTCCCTGAGATGAGGATCAGAATGAAACTCATCCAGGGAACTCCGCCACCATGGTGGGGGTAGAGCGGCATATACGAACAGCCGTACCCAGGACCCTTGCTAATTGGGAAAGCAGGATTGACCATGGGCAACGATAGCCTCAAGTCCCCCCTGGAGAGAGTTTAGAAAAATATTATTCCCCAACGAGGATAAGTGTACCCCATCCTGTAAAAATAAAGCTGGATCAGGTTTAATGTCTGAATGGCGAATTATTGCGCCCCCAGATTGCAAGACAATTGCAGCTATACCAGAATTAACCCGTTTGCGTGCATTTTCCATAGCTTTTAAATTTGCTGAATAGCGCCATTGGAGACGCGGAAGTATAAATGACCATATAATCCTACTGTTTCGAAAGTGATTCCTTAGAAATAAAACCAACTGCTTTGCAACCACCCTTATTTTTCTGATCGATACATTGCCCAAGTCATTCCCCCCACAATGTATAAGGATGAAATTAGGTACAGGGCCCACCTTTCCAAGAGTTCTAATCTTTTGTTTAGTTTTACTTAACTGGAGGCCACTATAACCCTGCCACCACAGTGAGATGTGTTTTCTTTCTAATGTCAAATTTGTACCACCTGGTCTTAATACAGCTTCCAAAAAGGCGTGCTTGATTATTGATGAACCCACCAACCATATTGTCTGTATATCTAAAATTAGATTAAAACTTTGGTATGCGAATGTAGGATTTGTAAGAATCAGATTTCCAACGACCAGATCTCTGAATGTCATGAGTTGAAAATCCTTTTAACGCGAGATCAGTACTCGCGCCGATACGAAAAGAGTGAGATTTGTATCCTGAGATACCAGGCAAATTTAGGTGCTTTACTGCCTTACAAAGTACCCCCGTAAATTGATATCGTGTGAGTGGGGATAAATCGAAGTGTCGAAATAATGGACCTGAACCCTCTGGACGGATGCTGACGTATTTAGTAATGAGCTGATATGGACATGCTACACCACCCTGCTTATCTATTTGAAGTACTGTGCCTTTACCTAACTGGTCCGTTTTCGAATACCGGATAGTCAGTAAGAGAGATTGCGTTTCGTGATTAATGGACAAATTGTCGAATTGAATTGTGTTTTGTTGATCACCTTCTCTTGTATTAACTGTTAATTCGCCAACTCTTAAAAATCCATGAAATGCCAGGGAAAATGCAGCCGAGAAAAGAGCTGTTTCAAAAGCATTGGTACATATTATGGGCAGAACTTGAATAATATTTAGCAAAATTGTTTTCGTTATTGGCAGTCTAGTATCTACTTTATGTCTCAAACGTTTCATGCCCTGCAATAACTTTGTAACCAAGAACTCTGGGGTTGGATCGTGAACACTCTGCAATTTACAATAAAATGAAATGGCAGACAAGTATGACCTCACGGTACCATATGCGAGGCCGGATGATGATGAATGCAAAACGAATTGCACGACTGAGTTTAATGTAGGGGGCCATGGCGTGCAATCAATGAGTCTACATACTTTGTAATATGCTGCCATTCCAGCCCGATGAGATTTATGTGTGTTTTCAGATACTGAGGCGTCTAAAAGTTTAGCAAACTCAGGCTGGAGATGATGTTGCGGAAAGATAGGGGCACTGGGCAAGGGTGTTCCCTGGCATGTGGAGCTGCTTGTCGGAATCTGGCCCACTGCTTACGAGAAATTGAATCAGCAACTACATTGTCTTTACTTGGTATGTAAACTGCACGAAACAGAATATTATAATTCATAGAAGCAAGGACAAATGGTCTAAGTAGTTTCATGACCCGCTCTGATTTAGAAGTGAGTTTATTTATTATAGCGACTACAGCTTGATTGTCTATATGGAGAATGATCTTTTTATTAGCGAGTTTGTTACCCCATAAATAGACGGCCAAGACCACCGGAACTAACTCTAAAAAGGTCATGTCTTTAAGTAGGTCATTGGACGCCCAGGTCTCTGGCCAAGGGTAAAAACACCATTCCCCTTTGAAATAAGCACCACATCCCAAGTAAGACGAACCGGAACTATCTGTGTAAAAATTAATGTTGTTGTCTGACGTCCACTCAATATCTAAAAAATACACAGTCCCATTAAATGATTCAAGAAAATTAATCCACATGTACAAGTCCTGTCGCATTGATTGAGTTATCCTTATGTGATAATGTAATTCTGAAACTCCTATTGTAGCATTATAAAGCCGACGCAGAAATGCCCTACCTGGTCTTATGGCTCTTGTAAAGAAATTCAGTTTACCTAAAACAGATTGTAATTGTTGGAGTGTCATCTTGCGTTGAACAACGAGATGGTGTAAAATACCCTGTAGCTCTAAGCATTTTGAATTGGGGATCTTAACTAGCATATGATAAGTATCTATCTCAAAACCTAAAAATGTCATAACCATAGTAGGGCCTTCAGATTTGTCCTCGGCAATAGGAACACCTATATCATCGCAGACGTCTTGAAAATTCGACATAAGATCTTGACAGGAATGGGCATCCCTCCCAGCAAATATAAAATCATCTAGATAATGATCCATTGTTGATGTTTTAGAGCGCTGTATCGTAGCCCACTGCAAAATTGTAGAAAAATCCTCGAAAACCTTACACGAAATGGAGCACCCCATAGGTAAACATTTGTCTATGAAATAATTACCCTGAAATTTAAAACCCAGGAGATCAAAATCGCCGGGAAATATTGGAAGAAGTCGAAATGCGGATTTTATATCTCGCTTACCTATGAAAGCCCCCTTCCCTAATTTAGCAATCATCTGAATCACTGAATCAAAGGATGAATATTGTACAGCAGTTTCACAAGGATCTATGTATGAATTTACACTACTAAACTTCGGGAAAGAGAGGTGCGTTATTAGACGCCAGCCCAAATTATCCCCCTTCGGCACTAGCCCAATTGGAGATAACCTAAGATTAGAAATTGGTATTTTCGTGAAAGGACCCTGTATCCTCCCCATTTCAATTTCTTTATCGATTTTCTCTTTAAGTTCATTAGGATGATCGTCCGCGGATTTCAAATTATTACATTGAATTGGTAATCTAGGCCCATGATAATGAAGTTTAAACCCTTGAGAGAACCCTTGGATTAGGCGATTTGCTATGATTCTGTTAGGATAGTGGACGAGACATTTTTTAAGGGCGTGTACATTAATAGGCGTTGAACCTAGACGCCATAGATTGCGGGGTGCGGAATCTTGGTCTTGAGTAGGTGGGGCGCTGGGTGTTGCTGCTGGAATACCCCCTATAATTGGTATTTGCATTGGTTGAATACCCCTTATAGTTGGTATTTGCATTGGTGGTTTGTGGACGAAAACTTGACTGTCCATAGAATTGACCACTTGAATTTTGTTGGCGAAATATTTGTGCGGACCCAGTGTTTGAGGCTTGTGTAAGGCAATGTATCTGTGGATGGTTACTACCACATCGAATACAACTGTGTTTATACATGCATGGGAATTTGTCACAAGATCCCTTGTAATTGAAATTGAAGCATTTATCATTATTGGTTTTGGGTGCATTTGTTACGTTATAAGCGGGCCCAGAATGCATATACATCAACCATAATTCCGAGTCAATTTCACCCCAAGAAGACACAGGATTTTGCTCTTTGCGCAGCCTAAACTGCGTATCATATTCTTTCCAAGATATAGCCCCCCTGCTAACACCCATTCTTACGGTCTGTATGTACTTAAGTAGGTCAAGAGTCTTGGCGGGATGTGCACTCAAGTACACACTTGCAAATATGAGCATAAGGTCAGTCCATTGCTCAATATTTTCTACCTTTTTTGGGTTGGCATCTTTATAAATTATCTCACCCATACTATTCATAACTAATTTCTTTTCATCAGACCCTGATTTTGGTGTTACCAATGTGGCCAAATCAATATACTGCCCACTAATAATACGTTGTTTGACTGTGCTAGAAACATTCATACCAATCATATGTATTGATGGGACAGGAGCAGGGGTGGTACCAACATCTGTTGGAGTTGAGATTGTTGCTCCAGAGGTGGTCGGTGCAAAGGATGGCCCTGCACTTGTCGTCAACATGGGTTGCGCTTCCCCCACAACGGAAGTTGATGGAGCCTGGGTCGGTGGTATTGGTACATATACTGGACATCCTGCCGACGCCGTCGACGAGTACGTCTGGGAATTCACAGACACCGTAGCCTGACTACCACTTGGCTGCTGTGTGGCAGTCGCTGCTGGTTGAGCCATTCTACGCTTCTTAGCTCTCGGTGGCATCGTGTTCAGAAAAGAAAAGAAAATTCTTTATTTATATATATATATATATATATATTTTTATATTTGTAAGAAGAAATTTAAATTAATTATCTCCTCATTCTCACATGCTTTATTATTTCTTTTTATAAAGTTAGCCTAATTTTTTATTTATTTATTTATTATTATTATTTTTTTATTATTATTATTATTATTATTATTTTTATTTATTTATTTTATTTTTTTTTTTTTTATCTCCCCTTGGTATGGAAAGCTGAAACGTGTCGGATCAATTTATAAAACAAAGAAAATTTAATTAAGCCAAAGCAATATGATATAAATCCTAACGATCAAGATAATTGACTTAATAATCATTATATCTTATCACATACTTACATCATATAATCTGTTTTAATGAAAACTTATATAGATACAACGTGGTCGGCTAATACAAAATGGCCACAACAGACGCTAGAAAAAATTATCATTATAAAATCAAGGATCATCGGGAAATCATGAATAAATACTCCTAAATTGATTGCAGCAAACAACTACCAAATAGATAACAAAAACATCCATATGTATTATACCCATTAACTATTTTTCTAAATATCTAAATTTGCAAAAAATTATCCTTTAAAATTGCACCAACCTCATTCATATAGTCTGTGAATGAAAAAGGATTAACGGAAGTTGACTCAGGGGGAATAACTCTAATTGATTATAGGGATTATAGGCGGATCTATGGATTTTGTAATATGGGAAATTAACACTTTCTTCGATAAAAGCCTCCAATTCGAATAGAATTGGATGTGATAAAATATCGAAGGGTGAAGCTTACCTCAATATCGCACAGGACGTCGTTGAATTAGACGTATGCGTGATAAAACGCTTCACGTTTGCATTTTCCGAGTGCGGGAAATCAATTGTGACGTCACACTAAAACATACGCACGCAAAATTATCTAAATAGAGAAAATCTCTACTACTAAACATGAAAAAATATTAATTTAAAAAATCTGCTTCTGAAATTTATCACGATACATTGACTGTGACCTGTTTATTAGGAAATAAAATTGATCATGACGGGTGTAGCTAATGTGTAACGTGCGAGTACCCATTATTGCCGAGTACCCATTATTGCCGATTTTCGATTTTACGTTTAAAAATCTGTCAAACGGTAGTTATTTGTAATTTTTTCGCAAGATACATAAATTACACAATTTTTTCAAACCCCCAATCGACTCGGAGAAAGAAAAAAGTTGTTTAGAATTAATAAACTCACCGGTGATGTCTCAAGTCTTTGAAAACGCACAAAATAGCAGTCGTGCGACAGGACATGCCATAGAATTTTCGGCAAGATTTCCATTTTCCTGACAGAATCAGTCATATTTTGGTGCAATTCAAATGAATATTCTCCTGCATGGACTGATACTAAACGAAATTATCCATGATAATATTTCTACTTGCAGTATTTCACGAAAATTACGATGAGTACGAAGCGTCTGCTGTACGACGCCATTTTTGTTTTGTACGGGAGCGGATCAAAATCCACCACACGCACCTGTTCTTAATAAATCTGCAACAGGTTATTTTTAACGATTTATTTTTGCTCATACCGCTTCAAAATTATATGGACAACTTTTTAAATTAACATTATAAGGTGGAAGTGTCTTATTTATTTTTTTTTTAATAAAAAATTATTTATAAATGGGAATATGAGAAAAAAAAATCAAGTTCTGGTTGACATGAGAGTACAAAGACATATCTTGGATTCATCTTTGGAGAAACAATATACTCACTTAATAACTTGCTCTAATTTTTTTTTCTTCAAGAAATCACACAAAATATTATGAAAGATGAGGTTCTATTGAGGATGGGGGATGGTGCAAGCTACTTTCCTTCAAAGATCCTTTTTGCAATTCCAAGTCATTTCACAGCTACAAAAATTGGAAACTGAAAAAACCCTGGGGCTGAAGGGTCCAAAGCCTCTAGTCATTCCTTATCATTGAACAAAATTCTTTCAAATAATAAATACCAGGGTTACTTTTAGCTTAGCTATAGGCATACTGCGGTATTTATTGAACTTTTAATTAATTATATAATCTATATATATATTGTGACAAATGTACATGTTTCAAATATAACAAAAACACTTTAGAAAATTAAAATGCTTTGAAGCTGTTTTGTTTATCTTGCTACTTGTGAAAAAGAAGCAATTTAGGTAACAATATAACCCCCCCCCCCCAATGGTTCAGAGAGTACCTTAAAATTAAAGTCATATACGCTATATGAACGTCGAATTTTGTGTGAAACAAAATGATTAATGATTTAAAACACATGAAGTGCAATGATACTTTCAACGAAATTGTACTATAGATGTCGTTGTAATAACAAAACAATTAAACATATCTAGGAATTAAGAATTCAGTCTTTTCATGAATATTGATGAAGGAAGTGCGTAAACAGTAGGCCTATATTTAGAAACACATGTCCACGGGAAATCACAGACAACGAGGTATGTTGCATTTTGACAACAATTATTAATATAAGGTCAATATGAGTCATAACAGAGAAGATGGTTAATATTGAATACATTAAAAGATAAGTACCATTAAGAGTAAGACGCTTGCCAACCACGTCAAAAGTGAGTAGTATCTCAAACGGCCTACCTTGTTTTCTTTATACCACGTGTGTTTATCAATCTAAAAGTAGCGACGGCGTCACGTGATGGATTTATTTAAAAATAGCTATTTTTCTTTCCTTGCAGGATAATAAATAATTATAATTTGATAACTTTGTAACGCGTTTAATTTTAATGGTGTAATTTACAGTATTTTTGTAACTTTTATTGATAAACAAATTATATCAATTTCCAATCGTATTTTTACTGGCGCAAGTTATAGCGTGTATACTTTTAAGCAAAGTCAAAATATTGTTTACAGTTAGTAATTTCTCGAAATCAAATGTAAACAATGCAATTTTTATCAACAGTCTGCTTCTGAAGGGGGGATAAATTGTTTACTAAAATAAATTTTAAAAAAAGAAGAAAAAAAACATACATTCGCAGCATTGGCAAATATACCGGTATTGTATACTTCATAGATCATAAAACATTTACCCCGGTAATTTCTGGAACAAACTTACACAATTCTCTGTGTAGGTGATATGTTATTAATTTACATTTTTTAAGAAATTGGAAGACATAGGGGAAAAAATACCAAACCAAAAAATTAGATATGCATTGCGATCTAATTTTTCTCAGTGGAATTAAAGTTTTTTTTTTATTTTAATATTATTAAAGAAGGTGGAATAGATTCCCCTGTGTAGAATGCAGAAAAATTAGAAATACATGTATTTAAAATTTCTATGGCTCATGATAAATATAAAAATTCTACTTTAATACTGAGTTTTATTTAAGTGGAATGAAATTATAGTTAAGAAACATTTTTTCCTTAGTATTAATAGAAAAGACAAGTAAAAAAAAAAAACACATGCTAGAAGTGTTTCATTTACAAGCTAAATCAACATACATGTGTGTAACAGAAAATATTCAAATCAACTCATATCATTCTAATACATGAAAATAATTTTTGTTGTGTAATGGTTTGGGCCGTGGGTATCGGCCTGGATAGCTCAGTTGGTAGAACACCTGACTGGAGATACAGGGATCCCGAGTTCGATTCCCGGTCCAGCCATGCATTTTCTCCTTTCCTGTTACAGTTACCGGTAAGTTGACTTAGATAGTAAATGCCTAAATCCAAATTCTGCATCAAGCATTGCAAAATGAAACCAACTTGTATATCTGTATATCAACAAACAAAAGGT
>NW_026921989.1:0-19153 GCF_032062105.1 Saccostrea cuccullata | reverse complement strand
TTTGACGTCAGAATAAATTTGCATGTAAATTAGCTAATATGTTTACTTTACCTACTGCTGAATGAGCCGCAATGCATTGTGGGCTACTACAAGTACCTAGCTGTGTTGAAAATTAAAGGCAACTTGAATTATCCCTTGGAAACTTATTTTCAATTCTTTTTTGAAATTTGTGAAAGAAATATTTAAAATGATGCATAATCTTTCATTTTTATGCTCACATTTACAAAATATGCTTTATGAAGCCTTATATCAACTTGTAATACATCGGCCTAGTATACCTTTGTTCAAAGTGCTACATGTATCGTGTCGATAAAACACTGAGTTTTATTCACGTGATATACGTGTACATAGCTTTCGCAGGTAGTATATAGGTCCTTATTTTTAGACAGCAGGAGAAAGTGTACAATTATTATTTAACCCCTCAATATTATCAGAAAGTGTTTTATGTATATGCAAAAGTCAAAGCGTTTGTACGATATTCGAAGCAACTGTTAATCATCTAAAACAACTCCAATATTAAATGTGAGCATGGAGCAGTGTCTTCAGAATATAATCTTTCAATTTCGGTCTAATAAAGTTATAAAGAAGCTGTATAGTTTTTCCGGTGACGAGTTAAATTTTGTGCAGTAAACCGACGAAAACCACGTGTAGCCATTGAATCGTAAACACGTGGTAGACTGTTATGCTTTGGGACTCTTTCACTTGATTGGAGAACGGGCGTGACGAAGACATCGTCACGTGTTGAAAATTGCCTTCCATATAAGGTAGTGGTCTCGACCTGTTTAAGCTTTCAATAAAAATTATGGGTTTTTTTTTACAAGAATAATTTCTTGTTCTTTTAAGAGGTAGACCTTTTAAAAAGACAAATACGTTTAGGAACCAGAAATTCAATGCTATATCAAAGTCTTTATGTTGACCAAAAACCCCATAAAAATCTAACTATCTAAAAACAGTCTCAATGTAAAAGAAATAAAGTTGTCAATGACATAATTTTATCCTTTATGAAAGTAAACGGACATTTTCAAACGTAGTATTGAATAAATAAATGATACGTCAAACAAAACCGGATCTGATTTGTAAGACAATTAAACTAGATGTTTTTAAGACTCGTGGCGGAAATATTTCCCAACTCTGTAACCATTTAAATGCATTTGAAATATTCATGAGAAACCCACTCAAGATTCTTGATAGATAGAAAGAGGATAAATAATATTTTAGCTGCATTTTCTTTAATTTTTAGAAAATTTAATTTTTCCATGAACGTCTGTTTCCCTTACGAATGAATACACACCAAACAAATTTGGATTGAAGTTTGATAAACAATTCATTAAATTCGACACATATTTTTAGAAACTGTTTATCAAAAGCTTTCCTCATGTTGAAACTTTTTTTTCTTTTTTTCCGGATTTCTGAGTGGTGGGGGTTGCTTATTTGGTCAATAGTTTGTCTACTAGGTAGGCGATGGAACAGGATATAAGCAATCAGATCGATAACAAGATCATTCACCTACCAGTCACATCACATTTACCCAAAAACTAATAGATAACGTCAATGTCTTAAAATTTTTTTAATTAAGAGGCAGTCCACCGGAAAACCAGGCAGTATTGTATTGATAGGCGGCACATCGAATGTGAGGAATACTTGATATTTTATTGAAAACAATATCAATGTAGTCCAAATAGAATAATGTAATCGAAGATTTGTTTGAAAATTACTTATTTAGTAAAATATCCGTTTCTTTCGTGTTATGGAGTTCCCCTATATAAACCATTGAATTTAGGTCAGAAACAAAGAACTGTAACTTCCAATACATTTTTAACAGGACTACAATTCACGCTGAACTAAATCTAGAAATATTTCATCTTTCTGTTTCAAAAATAAAATCGGTGGGAAAAACACTTTTTAATTAGTTTTTTGGCAAAATATATAGACGTTTTTATGAAATTTTGAAGTGCAAGAGTTATCTCCCGTGGAATCGGTAAATCTGAAACACACCTTACTATCGGAATCCTAGAGAAAAATTTAGAATCGACACACTAAAGAAAATTATTAAACAAAAAATAACTACTTTATTTTCAAAATAGAACTCATTTACGCCTTCAAACATAATATTTGGATAAAAATGGGCTGTATTATTCAGGTTGAATCCACGTTTCCATTGATGTATCAGTGACGTCATATACCTGACTAATACTGCGTCACAATCAAATAGTTACAAGACTTCCAAAAAAGTTTGTAAATTCTTTGCATAAAAGTGCAAAAAAAAAAATAATTTTTAAAACGTAATTTCTCCTTTTCTCAATTACTCTACACAGTGCATTATCCAACATGTTAAATAATGTTTTTATATCTTCTTATACATGTTTTAATACTAGGATTTGCGCAAAACTAGTTAATTTTCAAAGTGTTTATACCGAATATTTCTTATGTTATTGGGATGTGAAATTTTTTTTTCCTGATTATTAAGAAATCGTGAATATTTTAGATTTACGCAAAATTAATTTAACGAAGTAAAATCTCTAATATATTTATATTTGCAGTCAAAAAAAAAAATAAACAATCAGCGGTACGAAAAATATAAAAAAAAAACTGATAAATAATTTAAGTTACAATAATATTTATGACGGAACATTACTGCTGAACTCCCCACTTCAATTTGACACTAAAACGGAAGATGGTTTAGTGAAACGTTTCTGGGTTTTTTTTATTATTATTTTTCTTTTATACTTAGGGGATCGAAATAATTACATACTCACGTTTAATATGGAGTTGAAATATTTGGCTATGTTGGCCAATTCTAAAATGTTTTTATATTCATGAAACCAATTTTTGAAAAAAAATGATGCCATGATATCCGATGCCCCCCCCCCCCCCGTGCTTTTTGCTTGCGATTTATTGGCTCTTAAATAATGATGTGCATGAAACAAAAAATGTTAAAGAACTTTTTTATTTACATAAAATAAAATTTTGTGAAAGAGGAATATATAGGAGAAAAGGATTAACAGATGACGGGTTGAAAAAACTTGGATAAACCCGAGACTATGCACATAAAAATTTAACTCCTTAATAATTCCTGAGAAAATTAATGAAAGAAAAAAATTTACTTGGAAATAAGATATTTAATGAAGCTAATCTTTTCTCTCTCAGCTGCTGCATAATGCATACGTACAAACACTAATGGCTTTTTTAAATACCGATCCGCGCGAGTATCAAGAAATCAAAGATGTTTATGCACACTGTAATCTTGTACGTAAAAGACATGAGGAATTTAAATATAGACGTATACATTTGAATATAATGACAAAATCTTCATTTTACTGACTGAAAAGAAACAAAAGATAGGCATAGTATTTCTCTGGTAAATTTTAAAAAATGAAGAACCATGTTTAGGAAATATTCCTAAAAACCACACCCGATTGAAATAAAACCGATCCCGATCGAAAATAATTCAAAATTTGTAAAGTTATCAAATTAAAGGCAACTGTCACCTATAAAACATGTATAAAAATAGATTTAGTAAATTTTGAAGTATATAACAACAAAAGAGCCAAATTTAACAATACAATTACAGTATTTTCTTCTTTATATAATTCCGATCTTGATCGGTTTAATTTGGGAAAAATCGTAGATAATAGGTGAATTTGACACCTTTTATTTTTCCTCAATATACCTGTTCCCACCAATTTTATGAAGTGACTCAAAAGTTTGTACTTTTTATTCATAATAACACGAGAAAAAAATTCTGTCATAATAATGTATTGGATTTTATAACGTATCAAAAATCGGATACTGAATTCAAAAGGTCACTTGCTAAACTCAATTTTGGACCACATTATATTTTTCTAAAGAAATAAAATTTGGAGTCTTATTCATTATAAAATAAAAGATAAGAGTCTTTCCTATAAATAATACTGATTGACACATCTAGCTTTTGAGTATCTGTTACATATAAAACAAAATAAAAACGTAGTATTTTCTCTACCCTAATGTTGACCTTTTTGCACTTAAAATTATACATTTACCAAAAAATATTACTAGAGGATCACTAAAAAAATTTTTGATGTTGTCATGTGTGAACACTTGCTTAAAGAAGTCTACATGCAAAAAATAATTAAAATCCATGACATGCCATGTGCCACCTATTGCCTGGTTTTTCGGTGGACAGCCTCTTAATATTATCGGAATGTAGGTTTGTAATTGATTTATTTCATAAATTACGATATACATAATATACTTACTTCCATGAAGTACATCCTTTAAAAAAATATGTTTTTACATTTTATATATAAAGATGTTTAACATTTCCTCTGATAAAAAAGACAGATACCATATTTAGGACATTAAATTTTACTAATAGCATAAATACATACGTTACACGTTTTGCGTTTTATATTTATTAAGTAAAATAGATTTTTGCTGATAGGTTAATCATGTGTCTGATTATAATTTATATACTGCTGGCAATATTTGCTGTTGGAATTGAAAAGGTTTAAAAGTGTTTCGTTTTTGTGTTATTTTCTTTTGACTAGAAACTTTCTGTAAATCGTCTCCACTATAGTATCCATGATTCAGAGGCATGTTTTTATCAACAAATAGAAGTGGTTTGATTATCAAGAAATATACCCCATTCATACGACATGATTTGCATACCTCAATATATTTTACAAATGAGTAAATTTACTCACATGTGCAATTTCTGTTGTATGAACTGATATTCTCATTTGCAGATTCTGCACAGTTAAGTAAATTTACACCTGGTCTGGACTAGGTGTAGATTAACTTATGCATACACATTGTAGCAAATTAATAGTTCATGTGTTTAAATTGTATCGTATAAACATGCAACAGATTTACTTATGTACGTATTTTGTTCTGTTTAATTTATAAATTTTCATTTTAAGTGTTGTTTTGGTTGTGTATGCAATGGAGTGTAAAATATCAGTCAGTAAACATGGTTGATTGATTAATTGTATATTGTTTAACTCCCTCTCGAGAATTCTTCATTCTTACTAGGCACTCAAGGACATTTAGCAGGGAATGATCTTTTCCTTGACAGCACCTGCTGCGACACGGAACCTCCGTTTATACGGTCTCATCCGAAGGATCGGACTCCACTCCCAACAATGGGATTCGAACCTGCGATGTAAGGATCAAGTCCTTATATTGCGACTCTATAGCAGACGCACAAACCACTGCGCCACACGCCGACTTGAAGACTATATAAGGCAAAACTCTTAAAAACAAGGAGCTATTATCCCCATCGAGACAGCTTTTTTAATCGGCAAAAACGAGGGCATCTTGAACCTTTCTTGCAAACCTATGTTTATGTCTCTAAAGATATAGAGCTGTGGTACTAAACAAGTGTCCTGTACGATCAAAAAGTAGTCCCCTTACTATGCAAGTTCTTTTCCTGGGAATGTTCGGGAGCTATGATAGGAACATGCATCCCATCAATCGCTCAGCCCTATTACCATTTAGCTCTTGGTGACTTTTTTCTACCTTTCTGTTTTTAATTCAGGGAAGCTACTTATATATAGATTAATGTAAGAGGAATTTCAATAAACTAGTGAAAGTAAGCATTCATAAGTAACCTTTACACCTGATCTCATCATGAATTTCCAGAGTTTCCTGTTAGTTTCCTATTGACATATTTGTATTGTTCAAAGATTTTTGAGATCGATCACTGTTAGATTTTTCACCCTTTTCATTCTACTGGAAAATATATGATTATTAATAAAATATTCAAGCAGATATTTTATAATGGCCTCGCACACTTAACATACTGAAGATTTCCCAACAGCAATAATATTTTGAATGGTTCTATTTCTGCCAATAAAAGTCAACTAGTAGATGGCAAGTCGAATTTTTCTATACACCCAACGGTTCTTCTACAATCTTTGATACGGAAGCAAAGACATTTTCCAACAATAAAGCAATATGAACTGTATTTTTGAGAAATTTTTTTTGCTATTTATATGTGTTATTATGATTAATATAATTTGTATATGATTTAAACCCTTGTGATTAATAAAACCAAAGTAAATTGTTTTAATTGTATCAGAAGAAATGTGTTTGTACAATCGAATATAGAGCATTATATAAGAGATCAATAGTGCACAGGACGACAATAATAAAATTTTGCTATAATTAAAGCTTATATATAAAAGTTCTTCCATCGCAAATTTGAGTAGCTGTAGTTTATAAATGTTCTTTTTTTATCATTGAAAAAAGTGATTATAAATTTGCAATACAAATTCCCTATGTCAATCTTGCAGCTCATGTTGATAATTTTATTACGTTTTGCTTCTTCGAGTTTAATTCTTATACCATTCTTTCTCCCTAAAGTCATTAATTGAGTTGTACAAAGAAATCAGTGAGGAAGATTTAAAAGTTGGTCTTAAAGATTAGTCTTATACTCAAACAGAAAGGAAAAACCCTTTTCTATAAAACTTCACAATTCTGAATCTGTTCATCTTCTTAATCTATGTGAATATGTGGGGATTAACTTACTGTACATAACTCTCGTCTGAACCCATAGCAAATTAACTTTTACTTACCTATGTAGATTTACTTATGTGTAAATTTGCACACATAAGCAACTTTTCGTCGTAGGAATGGGGTATTATTTCCAGGAATTGTTTACTTTATGTTTTTGACAATTGATGGATACATCACAGTTTTCTTGTTGATTTTATATAACATTTATGCGATAACTTCATACGTGTTATGTATTTATTTCATTATATTCTATAATACATATGAGAATAATCTGTATTTTGAAGACTGTGTATAATTTATAATGTATAATTTATCCAAAAAAAAAAAACACTCCATAGCATATGGTTCTCTTTTGGTCACACGATCCCTGCAAAAACCCTGGCTTTTTACTTGCGGATTTAATACTGAAAACTCACAATCCATCTCTGACTAATGGATTGTGATATATCTCCTGTCGTTTTTTATGGTTTCTTTCAGTGGCAGCCGACTTTTTATTCGTCCTTTTGCTAGCAGTTCTCTGCGTTGCCTTGACTTACAGAAAAAGCTCAATCATGTAACCTTTGTACTTCCTAAATTTGACAGGAATGGTAAAAAATGATAACATTAGTTCTCATCTGTTCGACTGTCTTCTTTGTTAAAAACTTAGCATTGTTTTAAAGTAACTTTCTGTAATCTAGCATAATGAAAGATATGCCTCATCGAAAAAATTGAAAGTTTCAGACCGTTAATGTAAAACAGTTTTCTATTCACGGCAACTTTATACATACAGTGATATTGACCGCAAATAAAGTTGCTTGCGTATGCTAAAATGTATTGACAATCAAGTTTATTTCAAGATATTTCAAACAAGAAAATATTTCTTTTTAATTATTTCCTGCATCCAACTTGACCTGTCACAGTTGACGTTCTTACTTAAGGCAACATTTCTGCCAGCTTTATGCTGTAACTGCTTTTAAAATTGCACGTGTAGATTTTTTCATTACGTCTTTGCTTACCTAGTAAACAACTGTGAATTCACTATTTTCTGTGAGGTATTTATTTCCGTGGTTCTTAAGGTATAAAATAAAAGACCCATGCATGTATGTCTATCATAATATAATTTCTCCAACTATATTACTATTAAACAATTCTTTAACCATGAAATCAAGTCCTCATACACGAATATATTTTTCTTAAACCTCGAAAATATTTGATGTTAGAGTTTCATAAAGACGATAGCATGACGCTTAATCTCTATTTTTATCATCTGGTTAAAGAACATTACGCCCGACTTGTTAACTGAAGGCTTTAACATTGCACCCGATTTGTTTCTTTGTCTCTATGTGCAGATTAAGCATTATTTCAACAAGCCCGAGGACCACTTGCCTTTTTAAGTTAAAATAATAAGTGTGCGATTCATGTGCAACATTAGCTATTCACCATTTAAATTTTAATTTTATGGCATTGAAATTAGACATTATGTATACACAGTAGATAATACAAACAGGATTCGGAAACACGTTTTACAACTTATATTATTTCCTTTCCTTAAAGAAATTTACCAATCTGGGTCTCATTCATGGGCGTCGGAAGCAAGTTTAAAGGGGGGTAAATCGAAAGTGTGTGGGTGGGTGAGGGGGCATATCAAAAAAAAGGTAAATCAAAATTACCACTGTCTATATAATGGTTAAGCCCCACCCACCCCCCACCCCCCTCCCTCAGGTCTTGACGCCTTTGTCATTTTAACAACGTATTACGATTCTTTTTGAACATCTATCATAAGTACTTTTTTAAAAAAAATTTAACACGCTTAAAAGTATCCTTATAGAATTCTCTGATATATATATATTACAAATGTACGTCTATAAGACTCAAAAATAAATATAATAATGATGATTTATAGTGTTACATTAACATTTAGAGGCTTATGTATCAAAGTTGAAATAGATCAATAAATTCTTAATAATGTCTTAGAGTTAGATAATTTTTCACTTTGAATTTTAGAAAATTGCTGATTTCCAATTTCATTCAGTTTGAGTTGATGAAGGAATATATATATCAAAATTACATATTTAAAAGATACTTTTGTAGCTAACAAAAAAAAAACATTGTACAACATCATAACATAACAGGCATTAACTAAATTAAAAACAGAACACCATTCATTGTTAAATTTTAAATTGCAATTTCAAAAAAAAGTTGATGAAAATTTATGACAATTTATATGAACTTCGATAAAATCGATACCTAAACAATAGTGAAATATAGAATACGTAACAGTTAGCCAATCGCTTTTCAGACATTGATTATGGTACGATATATATATCTGGCTGTTGAAAGACCATTTAGTAGAATTCCACAGATTCTCAAGAACGCAGCAGTTTTTTGCGCAACAAAAAAATGAGCAATCAGTGGGTTATCACTTTAATTGTAGGCTTCTTAGCTTTATCTAAAGCCACCATTATTTCTCAAAAATATGCTGCGAAACTTGACTTTAACGATAAGAAATCAAACAATGACCTTTTAGCGGAACATAATGCTCAGTCGTTGACTGAGTGCGCCGCAATGTGTCAAGGGGAGTGCGTGTTTTTTGGTTTTAATCCTAAAATGAAAAAATGCCGTACACACAAGAAAAGTCTAACGTCTGGTACGTCTGAGGAGGCCGGCTGGAGATACTACTCAGATAACGGTATGTATATTTGTTTTTTTTATTCTCTTAGCTTCTTTGATTTTTTAGGTCCTTCTCGAGGGGACAGGATTTTTTTTTATCAAGTTTCCTGTATTTTTTTTTTTTTATGATTTTTCTAGCATGCCCAAAGATTGCAAAGATCTTCAAGAAAATGGACAAACCATCACAGGGGTGTATGATATATACCCCTACAGAACATTGACCATTCCAATAAGTGTCCACTGCGACATGACCACGATGGGCGGTGGATGGACGGTAGGTTTTTTTTTATTTTATAATTAAAAGTACTTAATATAACACACTTTGTTTTGGTGGTTTTAAGGATTTTAGGATTGTATTGTAGTTTATCTCATAAAAAATGGATCCTACGAATGTTCGAAGCAATAAATTGAAATGTAATGTATGTTACTTTTTACAGGCAATTCAGAAACGCGTAGACGGGTCCGTGAGATTTAACAGGACCTGGACGGAATATAAAAATGGCTTTGGTTCACCAGAACAGAATGTCTGGATTGGTAAGTGTAAATCGGTTTCAAATAAAAACTTTTTATTCCTTCAAAGTTTTAAGATAAAAAAAATTCTTGTGGCAAGTAAAAAATTATAATGCCTAATGAAGATCTAAAGTTAAGACCAGGTAATGTGTGTTCTATGATATTCAGATATCGTGTTTTATTGATATTTCAAATAAAAAAATAGAAATGAAGAATATCATTTAGCGGTATATTCTAATGAGACAAAATTTAACAATGTCTACAGCTATGGAAAATAATCTGATTTTTCATTACGGTAGATTCATTTAATTTTAAAAATATTTAATTGTATTCGATGAACTTCTCAGATGATTTCAAATATATCTTAATACAGGGAATGACGTAATCCATAAATTAACGAAAGGAAACACCTCATCCCTGTTTGTGTCCATCACTCTCCAGAATGGTACAGCTCTGTATGAAATGTACGACCGATTTTCTGTCTCGGACGAAGCAGGAAAATATAAACTCTTTCTTGCAGGACCTGCCATTGGAACTTTAGGTAAGTGTATTCATGTTATGTTCTTAAAATTGGGTTCAAATAATAATTATCAATAATAATTATCATAAGTATTCTTTTCTGTATTGAAAGATTATAAAGTTCTTGAAAAAAAGAAAGATGTGTTTTTTTTTTTATATTCTGTATACGTTTTTTATTCCACTCTAAATAAACATGTTTAATATTTCAGAGTTTCATTCGCAGATACAATTCATATATTCAGCAGATATTGAATTTGTTATTGTCAAGTAGATAAAATATCTAATTATACATTTAATGTACAAGGAAAATTATGTTAATTTTTTTAACAAACAAATCCAATAAATAACATTTGTTCAACATTGTTATTCAGCTTGGGTTTCCTGATAATTTTTGATAATTCACATTTTAACTGATACGGAAAAAGTTTACAGAGCACGTTAGTCTGATTTTCAATGATTCACATTTTTTACTAAGTAGGAACTTTACAGTACGTCATTAATCTAAAATGTCTTAAGGTTTGCAAAAATTTGATGATAAAAAAATTTTTATCGGATAAATATTCAAATTAAAAAGCTTAAAAAGTCAAACTCAAAAGACCTCAACGCGTTTCACATTTACATTTATTCAATAGGAAATTTACCATCTTATAACATTCACACATGCACCATATTTTATCTCGTTATTAATGATTTACTTAGTATTGCATGTAATACCTGTTTAGAGACACGGTCTCGGGAAAATATTAAAATTTCATTTTGTGATGCTTTCTTAAATTTCCAGTGACCTTTATCCCCCCCCCCCCCAATAATACCATGCTTAAAAAGTGTAACAGGTCTGTTGTTTATTGTTACACTAGAAAGGATGCTATGTTAATTTCGCAGGTTTTTTGTCTTGTATTATTTTTATCTCTCTTTACAAGAAACAACACTTTAAACTGCGTATCTCAGACGTACTTCAGTAGTGAAATTAATGTGATGTAAATTAATAATTAATATCTCTGTTATATATTGTTTTTCTTAATCTGCAGGTGCCAGTATGATAGACACCGGGGATTCAAGGACTAAACTAAATAAATATCATCACTCTTTCCATCACATAAAGCTGTCTATCTTAGATGTGCCTTAGTATTATTATTGACAATTAGATTACAAATATATATAAATTCATTATCTATGTGATTCTTGTTATTCAATTTTACAGAAGACGCCATGTTAAATACAGGTAATTCTTACAGAGATCTGTCTGGGATGGACTTCTCCACCCCAGACAAGGATAACGACAAAGCTAGTTTTCACTGTGCTGCTGCCAGTGACCAAAGAGGAGGCTGGTGGTTCAACTACTGCCACAACGCCTTCCTTAACGGTCAATGGTCCCCGGAGTCCTGGTACAGACCATGGTTTCCCACAGTGACTGATAATAAACAGATAAAGGCGACTCTCATGATGATCAGGCGTCGCTAGGTAAACATCATTTAATCATAATATAACAAAGTTTTTTTTTTGTATTACTGTGACAATTTTTTTTAAATAGAAAAAAATACGCTATCATACATTTATCTGTGAAGTATTTATTTATTTTTTTTACAGACGAAAGATCATCCATGGATTATGAAAAGCCTCAAGAGACGATTTTAAATTAATTTTTATCGCTGAGTTCTTATTTTCAATATTTAACATCAAGTAACAAACAGCAAAAGAAAGGGGATTGAACTGCACTGTAAAGCGATACTGAATGTATTCAGTAAAAGATGTACTTTATATGTGTTGTAATAAATTTGAAAATAGAAATATTTCGTTTTTTTTTTCCGAACACTGATAAATGGAGATAACTGGACGGAAAATTAGGATGAAGATTACTTTATTGTTAAACGTATTACAGTGGAACCTGTTTATTCCGACACATGCAATACTCTTTACTGTGATTTCAGCCATTTAATTTCATTTGTAATTTATACTTATCTCAATGATCTTTACACGCTGCAATACTACACCTTGTTTATTCCGACAAATATATTTTATATCTGTTCCCCGTGCATGTCGGATAAGACAAGTTACATTGTAATAAAGATATTAAGATGTTTTTTTAAAAAAAAAAATCATTGGTATATTTGATGATCATGTTTTGTGGTACAATACATCTAAGATTATACTTCTCCAAAAACTTATCCCCATCTTTTCTATCTTTTCTATCCATGCAGTATTTTTAATGAATCTGCATTTAATTATCCATTAATCTACTTGAAACCGCTTGAATTGAAATTATTGTTATTTTTAATATCATGAAGGAAATCAGCAAAAATGTTGAAGTGAGGCGTATTGAATATTTCTTTCCACAAATCTAATTATATCATAAATATATATCGATAGCTTAAATTTTAGGTGTGGCAAGAAACGCAATGATACTAGATTCTCAATGATACTAGATTATGAGCTTAAGATATAAAAAAAATCACATTTTCTGAAGATCACTATCTTCTATTGCTACAAATAATCATCTTGAATGCACAATATACGTTATAGTATACTTATACCGATACTGTAATTTCTTATTGTGTTTTTTTTTTTTAAATTTCAAAACACCGTAACACAGATCGGGGATTAAAAGGTTACATGTGTAATATGCATTTTATCATATACTTAGTAGTAAATACATCGATTCTGCACGGTGTGATACGAGTGACAACACAATACCATATATCACGGACCGGTCCGAAAAGCCATATCACGTATCGGACCGGCGGGCCGAAAATCCATTTTAAACAGGAAGTAACGTTTGTATTAAGTTTAAAAGTTAATTTGCTTGGTTTTATTTAAATTCATATAAAATAATTCTTTAATGACATTTGTGGTCTTAATTTTTTTCCAGTTACCTAAAATTGGCTCTATTAAATTTTAAAGAAAAATGTCACTAGCAAGCAAAAACATTCTTCAACGACCATATGGGAACTCGCATATTAAGTATTTTAAATATATGATAAATAGAATACTACATACTAAAATCCATATCATCTGTCACATCAGCCCGAGTAGCCCCATATCTGCCCGAGGGCTGATATGACATATGATATGGATTTTAGTATGTAATATTCTCTATTTATTTCCGCGTCACAAACGTTAAAAGCAAAATTTGAAAATATTGTGACTTAATATTATTAAGAGATAATTTAAGTTAGTTAGAAAAAAAAATCAAATTTGCAAAACAAGACAAGGAGTTAGAAAAAAATAAGCAATGATTCATTATTTTTTGAAAGATGTAATCTTATATTTGCAACTGCCTTTGCAAAAAAAACTTAGTGAGCTAACATTAATCAATATGTTTGCAAATACTTTTGCAATTATGAGACTACATCTTTTACAAAAATGATTCAATATGTGTTACAAGTCATTCTCTATTATGCAATGTGTAAACTATGGTTTATATACCAATATATCCAAGAAATTGATAGACTACAACTTGAAATTTGTTATTAAATCAATAGGAAAAGTTTTAGGAGCTAATGATAAAAATTCAAGATAAGTTTGTGAAACAAAGAGGCTTATGATTAATATTTGTCGTTTGCAGGTCAAAGACCAAGGTCAATATAAACTAGTTTTGGTGTCAAAAGAAAAGTTCCTCACAATGAGTCTACCTTCAAGAAATAAAAACCATAAAAGCAGCAGCAGTTTAATACTTTAGACCAAAGTTAGAGATTTTCAAAGTAGGCAAACTAGACAAGGTCAAGGAGTCAATACCAAGGATGCCTAAAAGAATTTCAGAAAGAATACACAGGTGAAATATAAAAGTCACTGAATCAACCATTCAAAAGTTAATACCAAAGTTTTTAAAAGTAGGTCAAAGTCTGATGTCCAAATAAAAGGATAAAAAATAAAAAGAAAATATTGGTATTCAAGAGAAGCTCTTACGACAAGAAATGAACCGGTAAAATAGTTAACCCCTTGTACTAAATTTTCAGTAAATACGTCCAAAGTTTACGTTTTTGAAAAGTAGGTCAAATCCATAAGTTCAAGGTCAAAGGTCATTACTGCTTGTACTCAAGAGAAGGTCTCATCAAAATATGAACGTGAGGAGTATGATATCACTTGATTTAACCGTGTAGTAGCTATGGCTGAGCTTAAAATTTTGAAAATTTCTTTAAAAGTGAGTCAAACATAACGGTCAAAGTCAAAAATACTTTTACACTAGGAAAAGTTTTTACACGTTGAATACACCAGTGAAATATTATAGCCATAGTTCATATGACAAAGGCTCAAATTCCAAATTGACAGTCAAAATAAAGAAAAAAACTGTGAAATATGAAATCCATAGCTCAAACCAATTAAAGGCTGTAGTCAGCGATAATTGATTTCCCCAATTAAGATAAATCAGGAAAAAAAATCACAAACAAACAGACAGATGGACCGACCTTCAAAACAAACAAATATTTGCCCCTTATTTTTTGGATAACGGATAGAAATTATAAAAACAACACTTTGAGCTAAAATGTTTGTATGTATGGTTAGAGGAGATCCCAGTCAGTTTCCTTGGGAAAATAACGAAACAATATAATGCACTGTCTGTCTTTGTGTACATGCTATTCATAGTTTATTTAAAACATGAGGATAAACCTAGATCTCTTCCGAGGAGACGAAAATACAATCCGAGGATAAATCTAGAAGACTTCCGAGGAGACGAATAAACGATCTGACGTTAACTTAAGAATACTCCATTTAATGATTTAGAACTTTATACACCATGCTTAGTGAAATTATATAACAAAGATAAGGGTTACAAAACTTTATTTTTATGTAAAGAGAATGAATCATTATGTAACAGAACACTCTTCATGCTCCAAATAAAATGGAGAATCCTCACAAATGAAGGGGAGTTTTAGTCCGTCTTCTCCTGTATAGTACGTGTAGTTTCTCTCAGTCACCCAGCGCCATCTTCCGTCGTTATGATAAATCAAAAGGAGGCCAAAGATTGGGTCAACTGCTGTCTCGCCCTCGTCGTTAGAATTCCAGTTCTGATACGTAACTTGTGTCCAATTATCAAAAATGAGTCTTTCATTGTCGTCAAATGTCAAAACATTGGCACGAAATGCAAATGAACCGTTGAGATCAACTTCTGCAGAAAAGGACAAGAAAAAAATTATATCATCTTCAAATTTGAAACACCACCGATACAATATGAGTTGTTGTTTTACATCCTGAATGCTCTAAAAATTATATGATTTGATCCGCTGTATCCAAATTCAGTAGACATTTGAAGGAAAGTATTCTCTTTTTTGCGTCGTGGTACGTGTAACAATAGAATATCTTCTAACGAGCATAAGCAAACCTAGGCCAAACTTTATTTCAATTTGAATATCATAGGAATATAATGTTTATGGTTGAAAATAGAAATAAACAATTTTGATACACTGCAGAAATAAAAATCTAAATAACTTTTTTATCAAAGGTGTTAAAATATAATCTACATATTTCTTGATTAAAGAGTATCAAGTTTTTAATCAATTACATTGTAGAGAAATTTGACAAAAATATTTTTGTTATTGTATGCATTTGATGAATTAATTGTTTCCGTATATACCCAGGTGTATGGGATTTACGTCTTAAATCCTTCCAAGAAACAACAACATGTAATAACAAGATGTGTTTGTGAAACTTTGATACCCTCTTATGGCAACATAGCGAAAGTTAAGGTTTCTCAAATGCAGATCACATATGTTGATACATAAAGTAAGGCCTTTTCAAAAAATACAAATCTGACATAGAAAACCCTTGCACAGCCTGTTCAAAGGTAACGGCCAAGGTAAGCGTTTTTAAAGGTAGGATAAACTCCGATTTGTTTGTAAAAAGTAGGTCAAAAACCAAGGTCAAAGTCAAAGTGTTAAAAGTGTTGAAATCCAATGAAAGGTCTTCTCACAATGACTACATACATGTAAGTGAAGTTTGGAAGACCTAAATCTTACAATTCGAATGTTATGGAAAGTTTTCTTATAAATGTGTAATTTCTAAGGTCAAAAGGTTTAAATTGTTGGTTTCAATAGATAGCTCTTGTCACGAAGACTTGATATTTAAAATATGATATTCCTAGAATCTATCATTGAAAAAATTAGTGTCAAAGTAAAAGTTAGATTTTTTGTGTAAAAATGTGTCAAACTCAAAGGTCAAGGTCAAAGGGTCAAGAATTTTAATATCAAATGAAATTTATTGTCACAAAGATCAATTAGGTGAAATATGAAAGCCCTAGGCCTTACCGTTCAAAAGTTATGGCCAAGGTTAAAGTTTTTTCACAAGTACTAAAATCTCCAAGGTCAAAGTTGTTGGTATACAATGAAAGGTCTCTTAACAAAACTATATATGTGAATTATATGTAAATTATTACAACCCTGGTATCCAATGTTCAAATGATATGGCCAAAGTAAAAGTTTGGATTTTTATGTAAAACTGGGTCAAACTCCTAGGTCAAGGTCAAAATGTCAAGTTATGTGGTACCCTAGGAAAGGTCTTGTCACAAAAAATACACATGTGAAATATGATAGTCATAGCTCCACTAAATCAAAAGCTATGGGCAGTATTAAAGTTTTTGCGTACAAACAGACAAACAGACAGAGAGACACACAAAGAAAGAGAGAGAGAGAGAGACAGACAGACAGAAAGACAGAGGGATGGACACGACAAACCCCCGAAACTAGTTCATGCGGGCATAAAAATGTTTTAATAACCACATTGTATATGGTCAGGTTATCTGATAAGTAGATTGTTTAAATACCCGGATGGAAACAATTAACCAAAATGTATTGTTTCATTACCCGGATGTATGCGGTTTACGCCTAAAAACCTCCCATATCCATCTCCATACCAGACCAGAAGCTCTTCACCCGGTTCTACGTCACGTGACGTCATATAGAAGATGATGCCCTCGCACGTGATAGGAACGACATTTTCCTGTGTATATTTGGCGGGAGAATTAACGAATCGTAACCAGTTACTACAGGCCGGATCTTCTGCATCTATGTTGTAAGTACGTTCGGTCCCCTGTTTATCTACCTTTGAAAACAATAAGATCCTAATGGTTAAGAATGATTTTAAGTTCAGAATATGTTATATATTTTATACTTGATGACAATCAGATCCATGTTTATCAAAATAACATTAAGGTAATGAATATTTAGGGGTTAAAAGAATCTGAAAAATAAAGCATTGTGAGAGTGTTACATTAGCAATACTAGTTCCCTATGGGGTAATCTGGTTTCCTCTAAAATTGAAATTTTATCAGAAATCATTGAAGTGGATCAAAAATAAAAAAATATCTATAACTTATCAAAGTCAAGCAACATACACAGAAGCTAGTCAAACGGATAAACAGGCGGACATGGAGGAACGAAAGCAGAGGAAATTTTTAGTCCATCTTGTTTCAACGACAGGGAACTAGAAATATGTAACTAAAATATGCAACTTCATTTCGTTTTTCATTTTTGTTGATTCTCTTTATGATTTTACCTGCCATGAATAAAAGTCATCCTTCTTGTCTACAGTGTGAATAAGTCCTTCATAAACACCGAGGATCGTGAACTTCGGAACAAAATTCTCCGCCCATGCGCCCATCCCCGCTCCCGGAAGTGACGAAGATTTGATGACGAATCCTGCGGGCGTGGTCAGATTAGCTCTCTGGTGTGGCAAGGAACCTAGAGGAATCTTACATGTACAAGATAATGTCAAGGATACGAAACAGAGATCAAGGACACATGAATTTAAGTATAATATTAACTTCTTACATGATTCATCTAACTACTTATATAACATTTAGACAACAGCAAGGTCAGTGAAACTCTACTTAAGGGAAACTTAATGGTGGAGGTCTAGCATTAAGGAAGCTCTAAACATAGCTGCAGAACTGTAGCTCTCTGCTTGAGAAAATTCGGACAGATAAAGCAGAGAACTACAGATCCAAGCGTTGAAATAACCTATTTATGCCGACGATTTTTTGTTACTTCTTTGGGTATTTATTTCGTGTAGTTTAAGCTTTCTGTGGCTTTTAGAATGGTATCCTATAATAATTCATATATTCAACTCTTATATTTGATACTTTGTTTACCTTTTTATGTTCCGGGAGAAGTCCTGAATATAATTTTGTTATGTCGGTTTAAAAGAGTTGAATTTCGACGTCCGTAACCACAAATAACCATTTGTTAGCGTTGAGAAGTAAATGATCAGGAATTGAAATTGAACGTATGATTTATTATCAAAATCATCATTTAAAATAATTTTCAAAGCTGGGGAAAGTATAAAATACACGAAAAAATACCCATCGTGAGCGACAAAAAATCGTCGGCGTAAATCGAAGGTTTTTACAACGCTTGGATCTGTAGCTCTCTGCTTTACCGAGACGGACCAAATACAGTAAACCGTACATAGAGAAATACACAGCTCGCAAGATAAGAAACACAATTTACAAACAAAAAAAGAGACAAATTAGTATTATTTTGAATAATACATTTGCAAGCACTATGTCAGAAAGATGTTTCCCTACTAGTATCTCTAACCTTCACTGCATCCTTTTCATTGAAGATAGGAACCAAATACTAGTAACAGGCCGGGGGGGGGGGGGCATTCCCTGCCCTCACGTGGAATCTTTCAATGTTAGTTTGATAGTTGATAGGATGAAGGCCTTACTGTAGTGATCAGTACTATATTTGATTTGCATATGCATTGTGTGACACTTTTGTCCAGTGGAGTGATGGTATATACCTTATGCCTACATGTATCTTTATTTTGTGGCGAGGTCAAATACGAAAAGGATCTCATGACCTTTAATGACCTTTAAAGATCAACAACCAGTCTCTTAATAGTGGCCCTAAAGTCATTTTTTGTGAAGCCAGTTACAATATGATGAGCGGCGTCGATATTGTAATGTTAAATTTTATTGACACTTATGGTACTTATTCACTAAATAAATTAAATTAACGCCTCTGTATTTAAATAGAAAAGAAAA
>NW_026921988.1:0-19234 GCF_032062105.1 Saccostrea cuccullata | reverse complement strand
CATACTCTACTACGCTTTTAAACCGTGTTGAGAAGTATATATATGAAATATTTTGTAACAGGATTCAATATAAGTTTTTAATAATATTCTTTGAAAAAAAAAATAAATTCAGAATATTTAAAATTGCTGATTTATATCTTTAAAAATTCAATTTTGGTCAATGTATTGAATTGTATAATAAAACTTTTTAAAAATTTATAGAACTGCCATATTTTTATTTTTCCGTATCATACATATTTGTACAAAGAACGATAACTCTTTACACGTGGGTAATAACATTCAGAAAGAGAATTCTTTTTAACTAGTATATCTACATAACTTGCATACAATGTATGTGTAAGATGATTTAAACTCAATATGTGATTTTTATGCTTTTCTGTAATTATAATTATAGTTCGTGCATTTTACGTCAAATTGCATTGAGAAGTAGTTGTACATAGATCCACTGGAGGAAGAAATGGATAGGTTTAAATTAATTAATAAATAATTATTTGTTTCAAATGTACCAATGTAATTGCAGCGATAATTTAATACAATTTAGAATTTATATAACTCGTTGATATGAAAGAGTGTAGAAAGTGTAGAAATAGTAATACATTAACAAAGATGGTTTTTCTTCTACCTTACATGTAGTACACCCCATGATTATTTGAATTTTTCGGACGATATATGTACTGCTAAATATATCTCTTAAAGTTACGTAATATATGTACAAGTAATTGTTAATAAAAATGTATTTTCCCTTGACATTTTTATCAATTATTCCATTTCTGAAAAATGTCAGCTAAAAGACCTTAAAAAGAATGTACCTTTAATCTTATGAAATTGCTGACATATCTACTAAAAACCTTAACAATACTTGTCTATATAGAAAGTAATAATAAATAGAAGCCAGTATTGTTTACCATGGTACGACAGTGAGGTGTCTTTCTTAATACTAATTCGAATTCAATATCAATGACTTGTAATAGACATTCAATTTTTCAAACAATCAATATCAGTGATTTCTCTAGTCGCATGTTTTGTAATGCCATCCAAGTATGGGTTGTTGTTGAATACACAAACATATATTTTCTTCTTCATTGTATTTAAATCTTCGACAGCACATCAGCGGACTGTAAAAAAATCATTTTATTAATCTAGTTAATCTATTAATCTATTAATTAACTTTTTGAATTCAACAAATCGTGATAGTTCCCCCTATTTTGCAAGGGTTGTTTTGGATAACAATAAACGAAGTCAAAGAAAATAATTCTTTTTTCTATTATTGAGTAATGCATCATGCATGTATCCATTTTACTAGTCGAAGTTGTTTTTGTTTACTTTCGTTAGTTATTTATAAGGTTACGAACTACATGATATCAATAGCTGTAAATGTAAGGGGCCAATTGTATATGCATGCCAGTGCAATTTGACAAAACAAAACTTAAACAAGTGATGTAAATTGATTTCAATATCTCTACGATAAAAAAAGTATGTTAATACCTTGTACATACCCGTCACATCGACCATCTTGACCACTGGTAGTTTGAAAATAAGTACTACTGACAACAATAAATTCTATTAATCTGACCATCGTTAATGATAGGTGTATGTCTTGTCATCCTACAACTTCATTTGATGAAAGCAGGAAAAACATATTTATAAACTCCGTGTAGATAAATAACGTCTATTTCTATCATTTTAAGTTCACAATTGAGGAACTATACTATAAGGAAATCCTGATTTTGATCCATCAGATCAGGTTTCATTCATATTTTTTCTAAACTGTGTGAATTGAACTCTCCTCAATTACTCAAATTATGATAAAATCTATTTGTTATATTTAAAGTTTTCATAATCTATAGAGATATACTGCACTGCATTTACTCAAAAGTAAGCTTAATCAATGATTTCTTTTATTTCATCGCACGAGAATTTCCTTCTTTTCAAATAAATGTGTTCCGTTGTTCAAGTGAATTATTCATAAAAGATATATTAATATTAACATTATTAATAATAATTAAAATTGATTTACAACTGGCATTTTAATTGAACCTTAGCTTGTTTAGCTGGAAAATTCTACGAAGGTTTTTAAATGAGTATGGACCCGTTTGTTTGGAGCCCATATAAAACAGTGCGTTTAATTTTACTCATTGCATGTAATTGTTTGCTCAGAAAAAAATCATTATGGACAAATTATGAAATCTTAAATCCCTCCAAATACGGTAATAATGTTTAACGGCCATGTAAACGGTTTTGCTTATCTCTTTAAATAAAAAAAATGCAGTTTCTACGCAATATAGTAAATAAAATGCAAGCATCCAATATCAGATACAGAAAAATTTGTTTTCTTTAAACACATCCTTTCATCTATCCTTGATCGCGAGGTAATTAGGTCGAATCTCACCATGACTGAACTTATTTAATGGGAAATGGTAAAACCGAGGATCTGTGTCACGACAGGCATAGGATCGATAAATATCCCTCATTGTTCAATGACCCGAGAATACTAGGTAAAATAAATTTGAGTCCTCTCATTGGTATATAGTGACCAATCAAATTTGAAAATACTTTGTAGATATATCTAAATGTCGAGTTGAAGGCCACGGTAAGTGTTTTCTTCTTTTCAAGCATACGATTTTGCACAAATTTACTTTATATGAATACAAAACTATGTCTGCTGGTAACGGGGCGCAATTGGTACCCATGGGAATCCCAATTGATTGTTGTAAGACCTGGTCTTAAAGAAACACATATATAGTGTTATTCAGAAACAAGCATTTTTACGTCAAGTTTCAGAGTACTTGTCTGTACGGTCAGAATACTTTTCAAGAACATAATTTTGCAAAAGACCAATGACAAGGAAAGTTAATTTTAAGAGTTCAATTTTTTTTTTAAATCAGCTGCCATTGATATCAAAAAGCCTAAATTTCAATTTATAAAGATGAATGGATATGTAAAATGTTGGAGAGTCGTTAATTTTCAAGCTTTTGATTTTTGTAAAATCTTGTTATTTCAAATTCTTTGAAAGTTCGTTGGAATTTTTAAGTATCTACATTTTATTTACACTATTGCTTTATATATTTTCTTTAAAGTACACCTTCACTATTGTTCTGACAAAATAGTGGTGGTTTCTTCGAAGTTAACTGTTCTGTATTAGAAATGCAAAAGGGGAATGTGGTGGGCGGAACGACATGTATTTTGCGATCCGTATTAGCCCTGTATACTGTCTTGTATTTGCCATTTATTCCGCACGGTCAAAAAGAATTCTGATTCAATTTATAAAAAGCAATTAAAAATAGTAGATGCTGATGTTTTCCTATTATAAATTTTGGAGAAATGTTTCCCTGGGAATGAAAAAAAAATCTTCACTTTTGAAAACTTATTCCACGCAGAATGTACACTTACTTTCGATCCAAACTAAAAGTGAAATTAGCAATAATAGAAAACATCCATTCTCCTCGTGCAAACTCCTTCGAGTCCATTTTTGCATTTTATTTTTAAAAACTTAAAATATAACAGTTTTATCACTGAAGATGGAAATGTTTTCATAGAAGTTTTATTTAAGAATCCAAATTTCAATCATATACTGTTGAGTAGAAAAGAGTAATTCAGATTAAACCGGGGAGTGTCTTATTTATAAACTTGACCTTCATTTCAACATTGCCATTTAAAGCTCTTTGGTTTGTAACTTTCCTTTAAAAAAAAGTTCTTCATTATTTTATCTATTTTTCACAAATATAGGAACGAGTTGAGTTACACAAATTGTCATTCCAGCCACCTCCGGAATACATTTCGATGCAATCTTCTCCCGCAAGTGCGTTCGGTTCCCCATCATACCAGTTTGTGAAATTCAACGCTGTGTATGAGTGTTTCCAGTAAAAAATGCCCTCAGAATATTCATCTGTACCCCCTATCCACCAATCATTTCCAGAGACTGCAAATTTACAGAATATGTGTAGCTAACTGACAAATAAGTAAAATATTTAATGCGTTAATGTGTTCTTAATTGTTATCTTATTTTCATTGGTAAAAGTACTTGTGTTTTCTTTTTTCAGTAAAAAGAACAATTAATAACTGATATTTCCCTTTGTCTAAATAATATAATCTTAATTGATGAATTGAAAACGTAAATCAATCAAGAACAACAGATAAATGTTACGTTTTTCTCCAATCCAAGTTTGTTCTTCTTCGGTTTCTATTGCCAAAAGATTTGCCCCCATCAAAATGCAGCTATTCTGAAATGAAAAAAAAAAAACCATAAAAGAACACATAATTATATCTTTAAAACTGATATAGATCGAATATTCCAGCAAAAAGACCTGACTTCTCTTTTGATGCATATGACAATTCGTTGCGTTTTGTTGAAATTTTATGAAGAACATTATTGGGTTATCCATAGTGATTTTCATACATACTTGAGAGGCCTGCCAGGAGAGTGCATTGTTTACAAGGCAATATTTCTTGTCCCCAATAACCTGCCATGATGAAGGACATTCTATACTTTGGCGTTTTTCATTAGCTGTAAAAATAGATTATCATGGTACAAAATTAAATCACTTTATTTTTAAGCAAAGAATTGTTTCTGTAAAAATCATCCATGCAATAATATGAACTCTATAAAATAATCATGAATACAAATTTTTGTCGGTGTACTTTTATCTTATGATTAAGAGACAAATGCTTTTCAAATCCTTAGGGATGGCACATTACTCAATATTCAAATTTAATAACATGAATTCTATAAATATTTAATAAAGATTCCTTTAAAGATGTTTTATCGGTTTTTTCCCTAAAAATTGAGTCGAATTTTGATGTAGATTAAAAACGGTTTTGCGTTATTCTCATATGTTTGCAAAATGATTCAAAAGTTTCATGAGAACACATGCAGCCAATATAGAATATTGAATTAGAATATAGAATTACTTACATTCTTGTGTACAGAATGGTTTTCCGCTGGTCAGAGAAGTGCAATGTCCACTACAAGAAGAGGTTGTCTCACAGGATTTAGTAAACTCCTGTAAAAGAAATAATAATTTTAATGAATTTCCCTAAATTACTGGTACATTCGAAATTTAGAGAATTTTCATTAATTACAATGAATTGTAAGGAAGCCCTATGAGGCTAGTTCAGAGAGTGTAATATTTTTTTATTGCGTTCAATTGCAATATAATTACGTTTTTCTCTGAACTGGCCTCAACGGGCTAACGTAGAATCGTTATTTCTTTTTTCTTTTCCTTGTTTTTTTTTTAAATACCCTGAAAACATTTCAATTCGTAAAGTCATGTTTGATACTATAATAAAAATAATAAATTAAATTAATGGATGTTTAAAAATTTTGTTCATGGCACATGATCCCAATCTCTGATGTTATGTAGGTCCTTTTTTGCTCGGCTCCTATTTTGTAATTTTAAATTTTAAACTTTTGAGCTTGAAATTGCTACCCTTTATCTCTACATTTTTCTTTGTAATTAAACCTTTCAACCGAAATACTCAAGCATAGTTTCTCTTCTTTGTATTTTTTTTTTGTTTTTGTTTTATTTTCCTGAATATATGAAAGAACTGACTTTTTAAAACAATGTATCCATTTTTACATAATTGTTTTTTTTTCTTCAATACGTTAACAAATAAGGAAAATATTTCCCTTTTATGAATGAAATTTCTCTTAGACCGAATGTTCGTATGATAGACTTTGTAATATTCAAATACAAATAAGATGATAAGAAATTTCTAGCATTAACAATATCGCTCAAAAAATAATAATAATAATTAACTTGGCGAATTTATACTGTCATGTGCATTTGGGTGATACATCAATTCGATCAAATGCACTTCATTAATGAATCATAAATATATCCTATATATGTCTAATTTTGTTTTTCTTTTGTAACTCATGGATACTGCTTTTAAGTCGTAATTGCAAATTGCCTCATTTTTCAACTAAAAAAACAGTAAAAGAATTCGTAGAAACAACGCTTATAATTGTTTACAAAGAGTTCAATTTTACAGAGATATAAATCTTGAAGATGTATACAGGTAATCATTTATGCACAGAAAAATTAAAATTCTTTCCAGATTTAGCTCTGTCGCTCCCCAAATCCAATGTTTTCTTAAAAATAATCTGCTGATGTGTAACAAGGACTTATCCATCCCCCCCCCCCAAAAAAAAGAATCAACCATACTACAACTAGATCGTGATTGGAAAAATTAGTATCATTACTGACCTGAGGCTGATTTTCCATTTCAATGTACTCACAATTTGAACCCAGTACTAAACTTAATCCCGGATCGCCATGTTTTGCTGATATAAGCTCACATTTCAGATGTTGTTTTTGGTAGTTCACAGACTTGCATTTACCGTTCTGTGAACATTCTTGAACACACTGTTTCCGTCCTAAAATAGGTAAAATATTTACGATCCTGCTTGTTTTAACGCAATGTCCCGATAACGTTACATTGATAAGGTTGTCATTTTGTTCAGATTCAGCATAATACATTGCAAAACAAAATATAATCACTTTAAATACTAACATTATAGAAAAGATATAAATGTCATTTTAATTCAGAAAGGATCCCTGAAATGTAATTTGTTTAAATGGATTTTCAAAAATAAATGATTGCTAAACGGTTGAATAGCACAAAAGCTTTAAGCATGAACAAGCAGTTTCAGTGTGTAATTCTAAATCAATAAAGCCTTTAAAATAGTAAGAATATTTAATTGGATCTATAAGCCAATAAATTTGATTGATTCATGGAGGGAATGTACCTTTGCGATTATAAATAACAAAATTTTTCAAAATTTAAATCTCAAATACTTTCATTAACTAATAAAAAAAGAAACGAAGACATGAATAATCTTCTGTAAGAATGTGTTTCTCTTTAAAATGAAATAACTCACTTTGATAAAAAATATTCTGTATATTCTTCAGATAATTCCCATGATAATTTTTCCTTTAACAAGATTTAAGAAGAATTGTAAGCGTTTTGTTTACTATATTTTTAGGAAAACAAAATGATTTTTTTGGTCTCCATTTGCTAGTTTGATTTCATTTATTTATTTATGAATTATTAATATTTAAGCAATTCTTGGTCAATTTATTCGAGCATAACCATGGACCCTTTATATCAAAAGTCGTAAATTTAAGCCATAACTCATGTGTACTTCCAGGACTTGAGCCAAAATTAAAGTCAGGCGTAATTTGCGTTTCACAAATCGGGGTTAGTCTATAGTCGTAAACGATACTCTTAGTCTCAGGACTGGGCTAAGTCCTTGACAACGTTGCATTGCACATGCACAAATACCTAAACATTGTCCATTGTGCACATACACGTACCTGTAATACTGTACTTCAAAGTACATATTAACAACATATTATAGATTAATGAATTCTTGCATTGATTAAAAAAGAAACCAGCATGGCTTTATAGGGTTTTGATGGAGGAATGTATCTTTAAAGCGTTGTAAAAAATAGTTTTATTTTTTTACATTTTCAATATTGAATGTCTTATAAGTGAAAGGAAAATGTATTAGAATCAAGCTGGAATATCTATTTTAGAGTTTTAATTACAGACACTCATGGGGGAGGGGGTTACTGTAATAAGTAACTGTAACTGTACCCCTTCCCGAAATTGATACAGGTTAATGACTTCGCAGTCGATAATAAATGTCTAGATTCCATAAAAACTGATTCAGGTACATATAATTAAGTAGGTTTAAGACAGAAAAAGGTTTTCAATCTGTATTTTCATAGGAAATATATACTTCCATGAAAAAAGAGGATTTACACATGATCATGTTTTAAATCAAGAAATAAACTTTATATATTTACTACTAAGGATTCTGTATAAAAATGCATTCTATGTCTAAAACAAAATACTCATAGTTTCGTCAACTCGAATGCATGATTCATTATCTTGCTTATGTTTATTAAAATGGGACGAAGGTTCATAAAGTGGTTACGATATACTAAACTCTAGATACATGTAGCTATAGAAAAAAGTCCCTTACTATTTGCTTAATTTTATGTTCGCGCCCGAACGAATGCCTAACTATGGCCATGTGCGGACGTAAAATCTTAGCCTAAATATAGTCCCGGGATCAAGATACGCTTTTTGATAAAAGGAAAACTGTTAAGCTTGTCCCGGCTTTACGCCGGAGTAGCTCTCTGAATAGGCTTTGGTGAAACGGGCCCCAGGTTTGGGTCAGTTTACGCTTTATAATCCAATGTCGCATCTACTGCGATATTGGGCCGAATTGTTTACTAGTAAGCTTTTTTCCAGTGGAGAAAAGGGTCGCCGTGTCTTGTCGTTCCATTTATCTTCATTTCGGAATCAACATGTATAAAAGACATCATTGGGATATATCTTGTGTATTATATAATTATTCATTTTAGATTTGGAAATTACAATCTTAAAGTTTGCTTTAAGCGATAATTGTTTTGAATTTTGTCCATAGCCAATTTTCCCTTCTTAAGCATGTACATATACTGAGGTCAATGTTAATTACATATAAAATAAAAAAAGAGTTTTTCCAATATAATTTTTAAAACAATATAGCATTAATGGCGCACTCCAAATATGTATATGGTGTTGCAATAATGAACTCTATGGAAATAACAAATAATATTCAACCTCAAAAGTACATTAATCAATACAAAATTTGAGCAAAACAAGCACGGATTTCAAAAATTCAAAGGAGGGATCAGGTGCATTGGAAGAGTGAGCATCCCTTGCCGACCGGTCACATCCGTCGTCGGCTACATGTCATGATCAGGAAATAACGGAAACATCCCAGGACAATTCACTTTTTACTTGTATATAATTGTCTAACAATTTGTATGAAAAATGTCAGTCAGCATTTGACTTTATTATTATAAATTGCATTTCCCAACAAATTCATTGTATCGACAGATTTGAATTTCTCGCTGTCCTATATCTTTACATTTAATAAACGTCTTTGTAATCTCAATGTGATATAATTTCAGCTGAAGTTTTCCATGCATATTTCACGCACACGACAATGGCATTTAAATCAATTTTACTGTTAGCTTAGTACAAAGCTTCGCAAATGTAAATACTCGACAATATTTCATAAAAAGTTATTCTTTGTGTCTAATGGTATTAATTTCAGATGAAGTTTTTCAATGCAAACTTACAAAATTATATATATAATATATATATATATAGAGAGAGAGAGAGAGAGAGAGAGAGAGAGAGAGAGAGAGAGAAAGAGAGAGAGAGAAAGATTCAATAATTACCTTGAATTGAAATAATTCACTTTATTGTTTTTTTTTTAGAAATGTTTTTTTTTTAATTCTCAAATTATTTTTGTTTCAAGGACTTACACATGATTTGAAAGGTTTTTGATAGAATACATGAAAAAAAATATCAGGGGTTTGGTTTTTTATAACGTTTATATTGCTAGATGATATTATTGTTCATAGAAAACTACATCGTTCCGAAGCTGAGTGGATAGTACATTCTTTCGGGCAAGACCATAAAAGTGGAGGTCCCGTGACACTAAAGGTGCTGGTAATTGTTCAATGGCTTTAAAGCTTACAGTTTAATACATTCTCTTTTATATATAAATATCAATGTCACTGCATGACTACCATAACAAAAATACTGCAGTTTTTATTTTATTATATTTTTTCATTACAACTCATTTTGTACAAAGCACCCATTGTTTTTATATTAGAACAGAATTGTGTATTTACATACATATGAGAGAGAGAGAGAGAGAGAGAGAGAGAGAGAGAGAGAGAGAGAGAGAGAGAGAGAGAGAGAAAGAGAGAGAACTACAGAAACAATTGGTTCCACCTGTTCCACTGAGAGTCAAATTTTTCTTTTCATCATTTTAATATGATATCAATTTAAAAATAATACAGTTAATATATGTAACAAAAGTCAATCCAAGGAAAAATGATTCCATCCACTCTATTATTATTTATTACCCACGATATCTAATTTGCCAGTACATTATGCTCATGCACTTGAAACATGCTCTAAGTTCTGAAATACTTCGACCTAGCTGTAACTTCGATTCTTCCTGTTTTTTCTTTCTTTCTTTCTTTTTTTTTTTTTTTTTTTTTTTTTTTGAAGTTTTACAAGCTTACATGTATTATCGTGTATTTACAAACATGCATTTACACGTAGATTATCATCTTAATGTTTATTGAAATTTAAACTCCTTTTTGTTTTGCTATTTCGATCAGATCATTTATTTTTTTAATTTCGTAATTGAATATTGAAAAAAAAAAAAATTCTCAAAAGAATTCAACAAATTGCAAAATATTGTTAATGTGTGGGATAACTGACATTTTGTCAATCAAATCTTTTGAACCAAAACATATGCTTTAGGGATCTAAAAGTGAACAATGATGTTTATTATTGAAAATGTACTCAAGAAATTAAGATAATAATACATCTGTAAAGCATTACATCAATCAGATTAATGCAAACTTAAGTCTTATAGCCAATTCTTAATTCATTTAATTGAGTTGTCTTCATAAATAAAACGATATATATATGTTCACTACATGCATGTGGCTTTTTCAAAAGGACAATGCAATGATCATGAATTCGAAGATGCATTCGTTTTTTTTATTTGGTAATGAATAACAAAAGGCCACGGAAAAAAAATTAATCTTTAAAAAAAATTCAAAAACGAATTCATAAAAATATGTTGTTATGTAATTATACTGCATGGCCAGCACGATAACGGAAGATAATACACGCTAGGGATGCAAATGATGAAAACCCTGTTATCTGTTAATGACAAATGTCTATTTTAACAAAGCAATAGTTTTGAACTATTTGTATGAATTGACATTGATGAAACATAAAGATGCCAATTTTGAGTTTAATATATTTCGCTTACATGAATAGCATACATACATTGTTCGTTTCCCTTTGAGAATAAGAGGGATAATTAATTTAAAACAGTCTTTGTTGTTAATAAAGGAAGTGATAAGATGACTGTTTCGTCTTTCTCCAGGAGTGATAATTAATTGAAATGAAATAGTCTCCTGATTCTCTATTGATTTTTTTTAATTTAAAGAAAGTACTATCCTACCTGTCATATCGAACAGTTGCATGTGAAAGCGACTTTCATTTATACGCAAACAAATACTTACCAGATTTTTTTAAACATTATTTTAACTGCAGTAATCGACCATCTTTCCAGGCGACATTCGAATATTATTACAAGTAGTACAAAAACCTGAATTTAACCCCTCTTATCCATTCTTTGTGAAAGTTTCCTTCTCTCCTAATTCGAAAATGGCGTTTGTAAAAGAATTCTAATAAACTGATTTTTTTCATCAGACTCGGTATCAATTAATTGTCTTTTTAAATTTGTAACGCATTAAAAGAAAGGATGATTTTAAAAAGTGCTTAATATCACTGATACTGATACAAAAAAGTAGCATATGTGTGTCTTTTAATTGGATCCAAAAAGCGGATTAATGAAAATATCACTAAAGTAGACACATGAATCGAAGTACCTATTGTTTATAATAGTGTCAAGTGCAAGATGCACGATGTTCTATCTCCATTGTTTACATCGAAGTACACTTGCATATGCCCTATAATTCATAATACATTAACATATTGCTTCTCGTTCAGCTAGCTTTGTTTCTGTTGCCTGCTGTTTTCTTGTTCATATCGTTCTCATAGTCGACACCGCAATGTGGGACGATATGGAGGAGACGTATCAACCCTTGGAGGTAGAGACTTTATATTTGTATGTTTACTTCACTAATTAAGTGCTTTCAAATAACATCAAGGTCAATGACCTTGTGACCTTGACTGTAATCTATATGCTAAAAATAGCTTTTTCGAACTTTGTTGCCGCCGGGCGCTTAGTAAAATATCAGTTATTTTTAGAAAAGAAAACGTTAACCAATAAAGTATTCAACGATTGCAGTTAATGCTATATATGTATATAAGTTTCCTTTTTATTCTTGAGAATTAAAAACAAAAACCAAATATGTGAAGTTACAAGTATAGCCTTTCATGAAATAAATTTCTCCAATCCTAAATATTTCCTTGACATTGTTAACAATTAATATCTCTCTAATTTATATAATGAGGATTATCTTTCCTTCTAACGCCCTTTATTCACCTTCATTTTAATTTTGTACTTGCATTTTTGAAAAATCTTATTCAAATGTACAAACTGCAAATGCTTAAAAGGTCAAAGGAAGTGAAATTAATATAAATTAAAACAAAATAAATTTTGAGGACTATTTTACATATTAATCTACCCTATCTAAAACATCGTCAGAAACCCACGGTCGGTCTCGCTTCTCTTAGGTAAGAGAAGCGAGACCGACCGTGGGTTTCCGACGATGTATCCAAAAGTACAGCCGGCCTTTATCATCCTTATGTCAAAATGCCTAAACATGTAATAAAACTTTAAAATATCTACACAGAAGGGCGAATCATTTCAATAATTAATAATTGCTAGCCTTTAAAAACACAGCGTAAATAAATCATGCAAACGGTTTTTCATTTACAGAAACAACAGTTATAATTAAATAAGACTTACAAAAGCATGCAGTTCTTTTGTTCCTCGTTGTATTTAAATCCTCTGCAGCAGATCAAAGGTCTGTTAATTGGAATTTGTTATTATATTAATATTTTTACACTTTTTTTTATTTTGAAAAGTTCATATATGAACATATACGAAAAACACAAAGAAAAAAAGTAATGATATATACTAATACTTCTGTTTTTCTTTGTGTCTTTCGTATATGTTCAAATTATTTTCTATTTCTTTTTTAGGAATGGAAGACGGGAGAACCGGTCACTACAAGGAAATGACAATTTCTTATTTATTCAGCGATATTTTTCCGATAGGTTAAATTTCAAATTTTTGCTCTACGATCATGAAGGATCTTAAGCTTTAGTTAAAATATTATGTATTTTAACCCTGTAGAAGTCATGTTCTCCTTAAATATTTTTCCATATTATTTTCCAAAAGATGTGATATCTTCAATTTTATTGATTAATTCAATAAATAATAAACATTTTGCTTGAAATTTTGATTAAAGTCTGTTTTACTATATGCGGGCCAGATTTTTCAGAAAATTAAGTTGAACAAAAATGATTAAAGGAGAAAATGATTATTGTGTAACAATTATTACAAATTTCCGTATCTGTGTTCCGACTTGCTTAAGATTATAACGCCATGACCAGTGCATCGGCCATTCTGTCCTGAGTTGAATTCAATTAGTTTAAAAACTGTAAGTTAAAAGTCAAAATGTCGACTGAAAATGGCAAATATTCATATTTTTTAAAATTATTTCTTAATGTCGTTTAAATAGGATTTGTGAATATATAACATAGTACATAGCATAGTACAACTATCATAAAATAACAATAGAACACTAATATTATCACTTTGATTTTGAAAATTTAGTAGTTTAAAATGTATTTTAGCTCAAAATGGAAATTCAAAATGACGTCATATACACTCTTATTTGTAAATACTCAAACTGCTTAATTCTGAGTCGTTTTGCAGAAATCTTGAAAACAATTTGTTTTTTTATTAATGAAATAATGATCAAATATGCAATGGAAGATGGGCATAAAATTTTTTTAATTACTTAGAATTTTTATGACATGGATTATTGTTTGATTACTTCTATTATTAAGATAAGCTTTTGACTACAGTTCCATCGGATATTTTACCTACTATCTGTCTCACCATGCTTCTCTATATAAAAAGTTAATAGTATTTTCCTATACAACAATTGCTTTTTAGAAGACAATATGAAAATTAACCTACCCTAAGAGCAGTATTCCCCGAATATTAAATCGAGTGAACATTGTAGTTCGAGGGTTGCTAATTCATATCAGTTGCAAGAAATTTTTTATCTATTTTTGAAAAAAAAAGTTTTATGTTCATGTGGAAGGTCTAATGCAACATAAGTTAGTATGATTTTTAAAATGATGGACCACGTTAAATAAGAGGGCTAGTAATTGCTACAGCATATACATCTGAATATATTATAATATCCAAATAAAAACATATTTTTTTAAGAAAAATCAGTATATAATATACGTAAACCATAAATTTTCTTGATTGTCTAACATGATTCTGAGTCCCTGCATTTGCATTTTGTTATTCTCAGTCAAAGATTCAAAAGTATTCATAAATATTTCATGTTGTTAACGGATAACCTTGTATTCAAAAGTGTATTTAAATTTCGAAATTTACAAAATCTGAAAGAGGAAAATGTTTGTATTCAATTTCCCCTTGATTCTTGATACGACCTTACACTATCCTAACAAAGAAGTCTGATCAAGTTGCCTTGCATGTAAAGTTCTTGGAGTGTTCAAGAAAATTTTGTTGTCAAGGGAAGTGTTGCCTAGATTAAAGTCAAGAATGACTTAGACCTATTGGTACAAAAGCTTGTACGTGAAAGAAATCACAAGGGATCTGCAAGCGCTGTCAAATTGCATGATTATACAACTGTTCTCACCAAAATATGCACACAATGTGATTCCAGATGATAAACTTTGAGAATTTTCTTGCTAATAGAATGACCTTTCTACCCAAAAAGACAATGAATCTATACAGTCACAAAATAGAAAGCTACATGTCTTGAATATAGAGAGATTTTTTTATCCCCCCTCTTCTCAAGCAGGAGTGTATATAGTGATCGATATGTTCAACCGTCCGTCTGTTACGCTACCCATATCTTATCCGCAACTCCTCTCATACCACTAAATGAAATTTGATGAAATTTTCACTGAATCTTTATTACATATTGCCATTGTGCACCTCCTATTTTACTTTTTGATCCGACACATATTTTGTTTTTACCATAGCAAAACATGGAACTGTTATTATATTCATACGGATAGGGCCGGGGTATCATTTGGTGAGCTAATTGCTCACAGTATCTCTAGTTCATTTTGCATAAGATTTTGGAAGACAAAATTTAATTTTTAAACATTAACCATAAAGCTGGAATAGAAGATGTTAGGGGATAATACTTAGCTCTTATAAGTGCTAATTTCAAAAGCTAGTACAAAATATCAATGAAACAAACAAGAATTTCTTCAGTTATATTTGATGGTGAGCTGAGGGATGTTTGAGTAGAAGTGCGCGTTGATAAAGACAGCGATTCAGGAGTGATTTAGGCGGACAGGGCTTTCAAATGCTTTGGAACACGGTCGAATACGAGGGGAAAGTTTGGAAAAACTTTTTTAGTTTGTTTAGCAATTTCCAGACAAAAAGTGAAACTAAATTATTTTGTTTGTTCATATTTAATAGACTAATCAATATACTATATATACTATATAAATAAGAAAAAAACATTAATTTATTTTCTGCAGAACGACTCAGAATTGAGCAGTTTGAGTTTTTCACGAAATTCGAGTGTACATGTATACGATGTCATTTTGAATCGCCATTATATTAACACATTTCAAATTTAAATATATAAATTTCACCAAATCAAAGTGATGATAATATTAGTGTTCTATTGTCATTTTACATAGTTTTACTACGCTCAGTAAGACATTCACAAATTATTACTTCTATTTAAACGACATTAAGAAATAATTTGGAAAAATATGAATATCCGCCATTTTGAATCTCTATTTTGACTTTTAACTTACAGCTTCACCATTATTCAGTTGTAGAATTGTGAGATGCAAAGGAAAACACACAAATTTGCAGTGTATGGATGTTTGCAAATGTAAAATCCCGAACAATACAGAATATAGAAACAATAGACAAATAAATCAGAGAAAATTCGAATTAAGTGTACAAACTACTAAATTTTCTAAGTTAAACTAATAATTTTAGCATTCTATTATCATTTTGATACTTGTAGTAAATTCATTGAGATATTCACACATTATTTCTCCTTTTTGAACGATATTAAGTGAAAATTAGAAAAATTATATGTCCGCCATTTTGAATCGCCATTTTGACCTCTTTAACGCCATTTTCATGAAAGCCAGCATATTTTGTCGGGTTTACCATACTCGAATTAGGTTTAAAAACTATGCTGGACCAAATAATAATTATTTGCTGTTAGAAGTATTTTTGTCTATAAATCGGACCAACTAAATATAAAAAAGTATCCAAATACCCGCATGTCTGAAGGACAAGGTTATAAATAGTTTCGTGTACTTTTAAAACAATGATTTAGTGCAATATATATCTGTATCTTTATAATTTTAATATCTATTTCAATCGATTGTTTGTGTGCATCCTTGTTATATCTTCCTGTTCAAAGTGTTTTTGAGTACAATCTATATTGCGACTGAGATTCTAAAGTGTTGTTTCCTCATTGTGTACAAAAACTTTTCAACGTTCAGCCGTTCCATTCTCCAAATATGTTTAGTCTGCAAAATTAGAATTAAATATAAAATCAAAATAGTAAGTTTCCAACTTGAACCAAAAAAGCTTTTGAACTCTTGTAGTAAACTTTTATACTATAACTTCGTAAAGCCTAAAATGACCCCTTTACAATTTGAAGTCCAAAGGTCAAAGAATAAAAGTCCTATTCTTATACATTCTGTGTGTGCTTTAATCTGAACGATATCTTAAGAAGCTTTTAATACATTGCAATGAAATATACTCTTCAAAAAAAGAAATGCATAATTGAATATTAGTGACACATTGAACATAGAGGTTATTTAGTAAAATAATGTATTGATAATACAGAAATGTGGTAAGCAACAGGAATACTATCTAAATGTTATCATTACTCAACAATTTTAAAATTATAGTCAGTTTAAGACCATTAAAGATCAATATCTGGTATGCCCCCCCCCCCCCCCCCCGACACAAATGATAGCCACAAACGGCATCTAATGGAAGCAAATGTGTGAAATAAAAACTGTATAGGAATACTCTCCCACTCCAAATGTAGAACTTTAGTCAGCTGTTGCAGAGTCTGGGGATTCGATTGTCTGTGGAAAATCATGTCAACCCATTTTGTCCATTGATGATTAATTTGGATTAAATCTAGCGATTTAGATGACTGTGACTGAAACAGGTTGTTGTTTCTTTGCAAGAATAGGTGTGTCAAACGAGCCATATGTGGCTGTGTATTGTGAGATTGCAATAGGGCTCTAGGATGCTGCAAATTTGAATGGGTATGTGTAGGTAGAACATGGTTAGAGTACCTTTTTTCCATCAAAGTCCATTGATTTCGAACCAGATCAGTCTTATTTTCTTATAATACCGTTTTATATTTCATTACGCTACCACCACCAACTTTTTTAACGTCCTGGAGGCAGTTATCTGTCTAACATTCATTACAAAGCATTAGCATTAAACTTATATGAGGCTTTCAGATAAACATTCTGGACTAGTAGTTTAACCAAAATGTCCAGCAGAGATGCTGTGGTCATACTCTATTGATCTGGGATCTTTGAAGTCGATATTTGGGGTCTTGTGGGGTCGGAACAATGGCAGAATAATCCTCTTGCAATAATTCTTAGTCAACGGAAAACGGTCTTGTTAGATAATCTGTGCAGTTCAGGGATAGCTTATGCTTTAGATGACATCCTTGCATTACATTCATGCTATTAACGTAATCCTCGGAAGTGATGCTGTGTTGCTGATGTCACACATAGTCTACCATATTTTTTGCGAACATTGGGTGTTCGATGTGAATGGTTTATGTTTTATAGGTTAGATATGGTCTGTGTGTAACATTAAAACCTCTTGCAAATGTAGTTTGCGGCGCCCCTGCTTCCACTCGCCCATTTTCCTTTTTGTGCCACGCAATATTCAGATGCAGCAATTTTAGGAAGCGTCATTTTTCAGATAAAACCAGATTCAAAATATGGAGAACCCCCACTTTTGATAGCCCCTTTGTACCTGAAGGAATTTTATCGGAATTCAACAAATGAAAACTAAAATGAATTTTGCAAAATCAGGTCTTTTTGTCTTTGAGACTTGTAGAATAGCTGTAAAGTTTACAATTGCATTAAAAACTCATGCATTTCACTCGAATACATCGTAACCATACAAAAATAAAAGGTATGACAAAACTATCATACATTTTTCAGAGCATTGTTCCTACTATGCGTTTCTTTTTTTTGAAGAGTTTATTATACAATTTCTTCCCATAGTTCCGCAATCCCTTCAATTAAGTGCCGAACCCCTTCGACCATAACCCCAGATCTGCGTATGCGCTCTTTTCCCTTAAAAGGCTGAACACTACTCTTATAAATCTCATTTTTTCCAAAACAGGACAAAAACTATCATGTAAATAAAAAAAACTGGTCAATACATTTTTTTACAATCAGGAAATGCACATAAAAAACGGGAATAAACGCAAAAAATCTAATACCACCAATGGAATATTACATGTCGGCGACGAGTTTTGAGTGTGCAATTCAGTGTTACGAAATCGAAGGTTTTATAAACCCATCTTACAGTGCCTAATTATGAGAAGTGTCCAGCTTAAAGCATGGATCAAATCTTCCCTAAATAAGTTTGATTAGGACATAAATTTCCTTGTAGCTAAATACATATTAAAAAACATCATTGAAATGGAAAATTTGTTTTTAGAAATAGTGACTTCACAGGTATTAATCATTAAGTAAATGTGTTGTATACTTAAAGCGGAATGTTCATGCTTTCTCAACGTCTAAATTTCTTTCTTAAAAATGTGAAGCACAACCATCTGCATTTCTCTTTATAACAATATATATAATATAACAAGAAAAAGAAATTGCATACGATATTTTATTTAAATCATTTATTTAAGATAAAAGAATGAACTAACGCAAAAAAGTTTCTTTGCTAGTTTTTTGCGCAAGAGCTAAAGCTCAAGTGAGCTTTTCAGATAACTCTTATTCGTTGCCCTTCTGTATGTCCGTCCGTCCATCAGGACCGTCCGTCTGTAAATTTTTCACATTTTTAACTTCTTCTCAAGAATTGAACCACTGGGCCAAGTTTCACCAAACTTAGTGCACAGCATCCTTGGGTAATGTGAAGTGTTGATAAAGGACCAGCTCCACTTCCAAGGGGAGATAATCAAGAAAAGACAAACAAGGTGGGAACATTAAAAAATATTATTATCAAGAACCAGTTAGCCAGAAAAGCTGAAATCTACGTTGAAGCATCCTCGGGTAATATAGATTCTAAATTGTTAAAATCATGACCACCAGGGGTAGGAGGGGTCACAAAAGGGAATCCAAATTTTACATAGAAATATATAGGTTTTAAAATTTTTTCAAAAAAGTGTAAAATAAATTTGTGGAACATCCC
>NW_026921987.1:0-19578 GCF_032062105.1 Saccostrea cuccullata | reverse complement strand
GATGTTGATATTTAAAGTTACATCAGAGTTGCGTCCCCTTGCCAAAGAGCCTGACCCTGTGATACACTGGTTCCTTATGAACTAGTTCCAGTCCCTTGTAAACCCTCGTAAGCTGTGATATACAAGATAGTGCTAGTTTGATGGAGTTTTTTTAAAGTGGGTATAAATTTCATCAAGGGAAACTGATGGTTGATTTCATTATTTTAGAACCCTCTATACACTTACTACGGTAGTTCTGATATTATGAAATATTTATGCTATTAGAGTAATCTGCTTAAAGTAAAAATTTAGATCTACAATTTGTATTCAATTCTAGCATTTAAACTAATGAAACAATTCCCTGTATTTTCCCAACTGAAGTAAACAGAGATTTTTGTTAATACTTTTATCGTTGCATATTACATGTATAAAATTAATTTTCCTCAATGATTTCTAATTCTTTTTAAAAACATGTTTGTAGAAGAGAGGTCAGTATTCACACACGGCTTGTACTTTATTCTTAGGTTCCTGTGGAAGACTCTTTCTTCGTTGTCACCTTTGGTTGTGTTTTATTTGATGCTGTCACATTTTTTAAAAATTTTTTTACACTTCATTTTTTTAACATGGTTGTACAGTATGGGCCATTTATTTTCTTTTTTTTCATTAGATAATTAGATCTATATGAAACTTTTATTACACTGGTTAAATAGTAAGAATAATAGGTAAAGAGTATTTGCATCTATTTTGATCCTTATCTAATACACATTTTTTTTTTCAAAATTGTTATTGGATAATTATCTTCTGTGAACAATGCATTTTGCATTATATTTGATCTCTTCAAACAAATATGGCATCATAATTTCCTTTAGTCCAAATTTTTATTTAATTCTTACATGCATTTGACGGTTTTAAGAAAATTATTTAAAATGTTGAAGATGGACACACAAGTTGATTTCCTATGAAAATTACCCAATGAATTGATACATGCAATATTAATTTCTATAACTGTGTATAGTTTGTATTAATTTTAATTATTGCGCTTAATGTGAAATTTTGATTTTAAGAAATTTTAGACAAATTTTTAAAGAATTTTTACCTCTTTGGATTTATTTTACATGAATCAAGGAGTACACATAATGTTTGTTGACCAAATGCATGTCAGTGAAATGCTTGAACACAAATGTTTGTACCTGGTAAATTAGATATCTAGCTGTATCAACATGCATTAGTAATATATCTTTTTATAATAAACATACAGTATATAGTAAATTTAGTTTTTTTAGCAGACATCCAATTATGTATTGAGATGGGGGTATGTTTTACACCTACCCTCCTATTAGCTTGACTGCTGATTTTAATGCTCATGTCTTAACCGGTTAGGTGTGCCTGCTTATTGGAGACTTAGAATGTAGAATTGTTTTATATTGCTTCAAGTTCGTGTTGTAAACTCTTTGAGATGAAAAATGTTTTGTACCTATAAGGTGAAATTTGCATCATGCATTATTTAAACTTCAGGAGTTATACTTGTAACACAAAATGTACAGAATTTTGAATAATTATGTTGAATACATGTGTTTAATTTTTGTCATTTTTATTTAAAACACAACAATAACTCAGTTCAAATAGTTATTATTTTTCATCCTAGGCCATCTTTAAAGTAATGTTTGTTTGCCCTCTCTCAACTAAGGGTAAAAAAATGGAATGCTAGCTAGCTGGGAAATTTTTATTTCTAGAAAATTTCAGCATACAAATAGAGGTGAGAAAATTCAGGAGGAAAAGAAAACTGCAGAGGCTAAAAGAAGTTTTGGTGCGGGTCATCAAACAGTTTTTAAAGATGGCCCTAGTTATTTGTTACATTTCATTACCATTAAAGTTTTGTGTTCGACATATATGAATGTTCAACATAAATGGTTGTTCTAGTGAGTAGATTTTTGCTCAATCTTACAAAATTTTACTTCAGATAATGATATAATATTATGGTAATTTTTTAGCATAAAATGCAAAACTTAAATAAAATAGAAAAAAACACCCTTAAGGTATACCAAAATTAGTTAAAGGGTTCAAATATGCTACATAATATTTTGCAATATTTACAAAAAGGAGTGCTTTTGATAATGGATCTCTACATTTTGAATTTAATTATATTTACAGCATTATATTAAAACTAAAACATAGTAAATTGTTTACTTTATGGCATTGTTATTTGTTGAATTCATATATTTGTATATTTTAGTATGTTATATCTGTTATGGTAGTTAATTATGCTTATGTTATTAAGGGCTTTGAGTCACTACATAACGTGTTCACCCTTCATTTTTATCAAAAAGTCAAATAAACAAACTGGAGTGAAAACTGGCATTATTTTGTTTCTAGGTGTCCAAAAATTGAAAACAAATGTTCCCCAAAGCATGTTTTCCCAAAATTAATATACATGTACATGTCGTAGGATTGTCAAATTTATCATCCAAGTTCAGAATTTAAATCTATTTTTTCTATCTTCACAAAGGTATCCTGGTCTTTCTGATTGAATGTATTATATTTCATATGATAAAACAAGTGAACCTTTGATCAATGAATAAATGTCAATATTCATGTTCTAGACCATTCACAAGTGCTTGTAGACCTCCATATAGCTATTTGCTTCACATTACATTATCAGAAGTACAGTAAGAAGTACAGAACAAGTAAGGGTCTGGTACTATAATTTTGAATTTAGAATTTCTTGAAAAATTATCAGTAGGTAAGGTACTTTGCATATGTCCCTACGAAGGTAACGTTATACCTGGTACTCTGGCAATACTATTGTCACTATTTTTTTGATACCTATAAATAATTTAACATAATTTCATGTTTGGGTGTTTAACGGTCTATAGACATAAGGGCAAACTAAATTGCAAAACCCAACGAGACAACTTTCCAGCTTCCATTGTCATTTGCCCTAATTTTAGAGAAAACTCTTTTATCCCCTGCATACGGTGGTTACTCTACCAATCACTCAATACTCAGCTCACAGTATGATCAATATTAAAGCACTACTGACAAATAAGAGAGTGTTACAGGGATTTTACTATATTGCTTAAAGCACAGACCTTTGGGTCGCTTAAATCCGAATTTGGTTGTATAAAAAAGATATTATTAACACCTCTGTTTTTTTAAGCGAACTAAAGGTTTGTGGTTTAAAGTAAGCATTTCGTAAATTCTTTGGTCGTTATAATGACGTCGTTAGCAAATCTTACCTATCATTTGGTCATATTTTGAACGATATGCTGCAACATATCACTAGGGTTGTTTTCACTATCTAATCTGCTTTTCTGATCAGTAATGGAGCACACCATGAGAATGAAAGGTCGATAGGGGATGTTTACTCCTTGTGGGCTCCTAATACCACCTCGATCTCGATTTACCGGGAGTCCGTGTTTTATACCACAGATTTGTATTATTTGTTGATTTTTTTTAATAAATAACAGTTAATTTTATTATCAATACTAGCAATATCATCTACTTTGAGTCCGAGGTATGAGCAATTGTCTGTCACAAGCTTGTGAACATAACAATGTTGGATCTCTATCAAATTGAAAGCAATGAATTATTTAATCTTATAACAAACCAAGGCTCCTAGGATCCAATTTCAGTTCCGGGGGGGGGGGGGGGGGGCACAACTATAACCAATTTATTCAACCAATTTGGGCCCACAGTGGAGCATACAGAACAGTGTCCAAAATCATCACAGTTATACATATACAAAACAGAACAAAACAAACATTGTATAATGAACAGAGAGTTAGTTATCTTCTTTTAGGATGTATAGAATGTACATTATAAGTGGCCTATGTATAATATCTGCAATATGCCTATATTGAACTATGTTGTTTTCTCTTATTAAAATTTGCATTTAAAAGTTGGCATAATAAAACAACAAACTCAGAATCTTCATTTGACATAATCCATGTAAACAGGTCAACATTGTTAAGCAGTATCAAATTAGGAAAGGTTTTAAAGATTTTATCTAAAAACTCTCTTCTTGAGTCATTATAAAGTGAACATTCTAGCAAAAAATGCAATTCATCCTCAGTTGGACTTGAGGTGCAGTAACGACAGATTCTCTCACACCTGGGAAGAATTTCATTTTTACCACATTTATTAATTTTCCTTTCATACCTACCCGTTTCCACCCTTAAACAATGATTACTAATTCTGAATTTTGTGAGAATTACCCGATTGTCTCGGTTTTTCATATTCAAGTATTTTTCAAAATAAAAAGACCTTTTATACTTAAAATATGTATTTAATTTACCAAAGCCTTCCAAATAATTGGTACGAATATCGTTCCAAATGTTTAAAAAACTATTACTGAGTTGTCTTTTCATGTACAATTTAAATTTGTTTTCACTTAGTTTTTTACAAAGGGACAAATTAATATTAAGTTTTTCACTGTAGAATAATATACTGGAGTACCAATCACTGTTGATGATGTTTGATTTGCACTCATTGAGAGCTGCTTTCAGTAGGTTAGATGATGTATGTTCTAGTCTATACCAGTACATGAATATTTGCTTTAACATGTCTATATATAATGGGTACCTCCCTAGTTCAGAATAGATTCCTACATTTGTACAAGATTTAGATACACCCATAATGTATTTACAGAATTTCATATTGAGTTTTTCAACTTCCCAATCTTTAAATATATCAAAAAGAGGGATATTTTTCCTTTTTGGAGTAACATTAATAATGCTCCAGTTCTCACAGCCATATAAAGCTATAGGTTTAATACAGTGATCAAATATATGTAAAAATGTTTTTAAGGAGGGGTTAGCATTTTTCACATCCCTATAGAATTTAAAGCATGCCTTTAAACTTTTCTGATACAGTTGTTTTTTGGCTTCAGTAAACTTTCCATTGTTTTCAAGAGTTATCCCTAAATATTTATATTGTTTTACACATTCTATAATGTCATTACCAAGTTGGAATGCTTCCTTCAGTAATTTACCAGAGTTATTAAAAATTATTACCTTTGTTTTTTTTATGTTTACTTCTAGACACCACTCACTACAGTAATCATGGAGAAGATTGAGTTTACATTGAAGATCTGATTTTGAATTGGACAATAAAACAAGGTCATCTGCATACAGGAGACATGAAATCATTTCTTTATCTAGAGTAACAGAAACAGAATTATGATCCAAAATACTTGGGAGGTCATTTATAAAGAGTTTAAACAAATTTGGACTAAGGACATCCCCTTGTCTGACCCCAACCCCAGATGTGAAAAAATCTGTCATTTTATCATTTACTTTCACACATAATCTATCATTCTTATACATAGATTTTAAAATTCTGTAAAAATATCCATTTATATCCTTTGATTGCAGTTTATACATAATGCCAACATGAATAACTTTATCAAAAGCCTTTCGAAAATCAACAAAACAAGCATATAATTTCTTATCACCAGTCTTGAGATATTTGTTGAGTAAACATTTTAACACAAATATATGATCTGAAGTGCGAGATTTCTTGGAGAACCCTATCTGTGATTTATGAATAGTATCATTTTCCAGCAAAAAATTGTCAAGTCTATTATTCAATATTAAGTTAAATAATTTTCCAATACTATTGTTAATAGCTATGCCTCTGAAATTTTCTGGCTTATTTGGATCATCAGATTTGAATAGAGGACAAATAAAACTTTCTGACCATTTTGAAGGATACTCTCCAGATGTAAATACAGCATTAAACAGTTTTAACAAGCAAGGATTGATGAAATGTTGTGATGCTTTAAGCATTTCATTTGAGATATTGTCTAATCCAGGTGTTTTTTTCATCTTAAGCTTAGAAAATGCTTCTTGTAATTCTGTGTTTGTAATTTTTTTGTCTATCATAGAGAAACTGTAATTATTATGTTCCATTACTTTTAACTTTTCTTCTAAAACATCTAGTTTTTTTTTCATTTTGTCTGAAACAGAAGTAAGATCTGAAAAATATTGGAACCAAGTATCACCCTCGATGCAGTTTTGATCATCTCTTTTTTCGTTCCGCAACTGGTTCATTAAGGACCAGTATTCCTTAGGATTATTAGACTCTAAATCATCAAGCTGGTTTAAAATGTTTTGTTTAAATTCTCTTCTCTTTTTTTTCCTTAGTTTTGAATATTGTTTGTTTAATTTAAAAAAGGAACCTCGCACTTTTGGATCTTTAGGGAAGCGAGACAGTGTTAATGCTTTATTTTGAACAAGTTTTTTCATTTTCAATAAGTCTTGATCAAACCATTTCTTGTTTTGCGTTTTCATTTTAAATTTCTTCTTTTTCTGTAATGAAGCTATACAAACTTTATCATAAATCATATGTATTTTGTTAGTCTTCCGTCTTCACGGAAGACCTTCTAGTGATTCTACTGTTTATTATTATTAAGGTCTTCCGTCTTCACGGAAGACCTTCTAGTGATTCTACTGTTTCTTATTATTATTATTATTATTATTATTTTTTTCCCCAAAATTTTGTGCAGGCGATTTCTCGAAAACTATTCAGTGGTTTCCTATGAAACTTTCAGGAATTATGTGTCATTATATGAAGTTGTGGCATGACAAGGAAAATTTGGAATACTCACCTTCGGTTCCAAGATATTGACAGTTTTCTGATTTTAAAACGGATTTTTGTTCCCCTTTTTTTCAAAAATGGCTAAAGATATTAACTGGAGACTTATTAGAGATGATAGATGATCACTTCTAGATTTGCGGAATCACCTTTTTGTGCGTCGTTACTACTTCCGGTTGCTATCGGAAGCGAAATTAAAAAGTCTGTATTTTCTAACTTTTTTGTTTTTCAATATTTTTCATTTATTTTTGGAATGCTAATAGAAACCTTTCTTTTAATGCTCACTGTATCATTTGTTTGAATATTGATAAATCCAAACTCTAGATATTAACATTTAAAAATCTGAAGCGGGTCCAAAATGGCGGCTGTCTCTGTCATATCCGACATTTCGCAATTCAGGGTTTACGAAGTCAGCCGAGCGTTTGCTTGAATGAAAGTAAAATAGGATAAATGAAATGTAAAGGAATGCTTGGATTCTCACGTCGTTGTTACGTTATAATTCTGTGTCAAACTATGATTTAATCCTTGGTCATCTGAAACGTCTTCTATAATTGGTTTTGGCTGGTTCTCAAAGTAGAAAAAGAAAAGACTAAATGTGCAAATGAAATACGATACCTAGTATCTTTTGTTTCGGAAAATTAGATTTTAAATCATAGGTATAAGTAATAGTTTTTAAGAAACAATATGGATGTACATAGTAAGTATTAAACGTAACCACTGTTTTGCTCATGCAGACTTGTGTCATATTCAAATAATAGAAAAGAAAAAAAAATATAAGAAAATCATTTTTCAAAATATCGTTGAATGGAGTTCATATTAACATTCTTGTCTCAAAGATCTGATTTAAATTATTGAACATAAATGTTATCTGATTCCCTGACTGTAGTAGGCATGCTTTTATCAATATGTTTTTGGTGGGGATGAACAGGAAATAAAAAAAAAAAGGTAAAATGTTTACCAGATTCACTGATTTAGTATTATTTATCTATATACGATATGGAATGTGTAAATATGCTTAATATACTTTCTTAACCTTCAAATTTAAGCTATAAGAACGTTCTTGTTTCATTTCCATCGAAGCTATCGCAGCTATTTAATGGAACATTCCAAAGAAAAAGCGCGAAGATTTACTCGTGGTGTTTGACACAAAATTATGAATAGTGACCTGCCTTTCATTATTCGAAAACACATGTACTGTTGCAGAAGTATATACAAGTACATTTAGAGCTTTGGTTCTTATAGAGTAATAGTAAGCGGTTTGGATTTTCATGCTAACGACCCGGGTTCAATGCCCTTTGTTTTCATAACAAGTTTTATCACTTTTTTCAGCTCAATTTTGCGGGGTTTTTTTTCAGAATCGGGCGGAAGACCTCTCGTTGCTCGCAACGAGTTTCTTTTCTAGTTATTATTATTAAGGTCTTCCGTCTTCAGCGGAAGACCTTCTAGTGATTCTACTGTTTCTTATTATTATTAAGGTCTTCCGTTTCAGACGGAAGACCTTATAGTGATTCTACTGTTTCTTTTTATTATTATTATTATTTTTTTTTCCCTTTTTGTTTTCGACGATTTCTCAGAGATGACTGGATGGATTGTCATGAAATTTTCAGAGATGATAGACAATAAAAATATCTTTCAAATGCAGTTTTCAGTTTTTCAAAATTCACTTCCGGTCGTCAGATGTGTCCGATTTCCGCTTTTTTCAAAATATTTTTGTCTGAGTCATATCTCAGAAACGGTTACAGATTAAGAAACCCAACTTATATGAGTAATAGATCTTGATTAGTAGGCGAGCCCATTTGGGTTAAAATCGTCCGCCGTCACTTCCGGTCGTCACAGGAAGTGATCAAAGAAATCGAAAATTTCAACTTTTCTTTTTTGAAACTTTTTTGGCATCACATTATAGCATCTTGCTTGTAGTTTCGAAATATATCAGTCCCACCGGAAACAAAAACGACAACTTCCGGTTATAAGAGAAAAACTGCATATTTTCAGTATTTTTCTCTCCCATAAATATTTTTTATACGTAATGTATTTGAAATGATTGTTGGATATGTTATTCAGACTGCAGATGTCTACAGTTACGTCAAATATCTTTGTGAAATTCACTTCCGGTCGCGTGATTTTCTGTCCTCAAAATGAGAAGCTATCATAGCTAGATCTCGTAAACGATAAGAGATTAAGGCACCACACTTATATAAGTGGTAGATCATGATAAGTAGGCAAATTCAGTTGGGATAAAATCGTCCGCCGTCACTTCCGGTCGTCACAGGAAGTGATCCAAAAATCAAAATTTTAAACTTTTCTTGCATGAAACCTTTTTTTGCGTCACAATATAACATCTTATTTGTATTTTTGAAATACATCAGTCCCACCGGAAACTAAAACGACAACTTCCGGTTATAAGAGAAAAACTACATAATTTGTGTATTTTTCTTTCCCATAAATATTTTTTATACATAAAGTATTTGTAGTGAATTTTAGATATGTTATATAGACTGCTTATGTCTACAGTAACATCAAATATCTTTGTAAAATTCACTTCCGGTCGCGTGATTTTTTGTCCTCAATATGAGAAGTTATCCCAAAGAGATCTCGGAAACGGTAAGAGATAGAGACCCCAAACTTGAATGATTAACAGATCTTGATAAGTAAGAAAACTCATAAGGGTTAAGATCGTTCGCCGTCATTTCTGGTCGTCACAGGAAGTGAACAAAGAAATCAGAAATTTTAACTTTTCTTTTTGGAATACTTCTCCGCATCACATTATTGCATTTTATTGGTTGTTCTGATATATGTCTGTCCAACCAGAAACAAAAACGGCAACTTCCGGTTAAGAGAGAAAAACTGCATAAATTGAGTATCATACTATCCCATAAATATCTTTTATAGAAAGAGTATTTGAAATGATTTTAGAACATGTTATTCAGACTGCAAATGTTTAGAGTAACTACAAATATCTGTTAAAAATTGACTTCCGGTCTCATGATTTGCTGTCCTCAAACTGAGTAGTTAACATAGCCAGATCTTGGTTATGATAACACATCAAGACACGAAACTTATTATGAATAATAAACCTCAAGAGTGAACAACAGATATAGGGGATAAATGTCTTCGCCGTCACTTCCGGTCGTCACAGGATGTGATCTGGAAAAATCGAAAATTCCAATTTTTTCCCCATTACTTTATTGCATCTAATTAGTAGTTTTGAAATATGTCAGCTCCACCAAAAATAAAAATAGGAACAACGAAAACTTCCAATTATAAGAAATAAAACTACGCCAAGGTCAAAAGGTCAAGGTCATTGGAAAAGTATTTAAATTGCTTATATATGACACATGACCTTGTCCTTTGAGTTTGATTTTTGACCTTTGACCTTGACCCCTTACTCAAAAAGTAATAAAGAAATATTCATTACTATTATCTAGATTCAGCTTCAAGTGTTAATCTCAAGTTTATCTCTCTCTTTTTTGGATGACCTTGACCTTGATAAATGACCCCCTATTGATCCAAAGGTCACAATCAAGTTTAATGTCGTTGAGGTATTTGCAACTCTTATTCTAACAAATGCTTATACCCCCCCCCCCTCCTTTCTTAAAAAATCAACAGCAGTATAGAAAAAATGTCTACAAGTCAAACGACACGATATATCGACATAAGATTCGGAGTAAAAGCAAGAAAAGACCTTAAAGAAAGTGTCCTGAGAGTTTTAAGGTGAGTCTCTAAAATAAAATGAAACTCTAGTGAAGATCGGCAAAATCTGCATTTTTTTTCTGTCTGAAATTTTGTATTGCTGAGCATATAAATTAATTAAAACCCGTATTGGTTATTTCTGCAATTTTTGTTAATATCATTCGATTCTCCTGCTCTATTACGACATTTTAATACCAAGTACTCTTGCTTTCTTTAGTGTATGGAATTTATTTCAATTTTATTTGGATTTAATATTAATAGAATGAATCTTGATTTCATTTGAAATTTGATTTTTTTTTTTTATAGAATAACACAATCCCAAGAAATAGCGACTTTCAGCATATCAAAAAGAAATACACGTTTCTTCCCTGTGTTTCCCATCTAGAATTACATGTTTGAAAATTTATTTATGCTTCTTGCATTGAATTTCATGCAAATTTCGATCAGGAATGTTAAAACCCGAACCCGATTCTCTGTTTTCCTTTTCCATAATTACAAACTGCCTTGCATCTCTCGCTCATGTTTCTCACATGCTCTAAAATAATTTATTCATTTCAAACATAAAACAACTCAAATTGGATATTTTCAAACATCTCTTTAATACATGTATAATGCACATATGATGCAGGTACACATGGGACATTTCACAACGTTTTCACTTACGCTTCCGTCTTGATGCGCAGATCAAATGCATGTTATTCATATTATTAGGTATATCGTAATTTTAATCAGACCCTACCCCTTATATCTTAACTCGAAAACAATCTCATTCAAGCTCATATAGACACCTAGGAGCGTGTTACAATGTTTTGAACGTGCTCTCTTTGCGTGATCAATGAATTCGTGGTTATCCCCGAGTCGACTCGTATAATCCAGGAAGTCTGTTTAGAGTATATTTTTACCAACTGCGAGCCCGATCTAAAATCCTTGTAGAGAAATGAGAATTTTGCTAATTTATTTATTTTCTTGCTATTTTTCCTACTTTTTTCAGCCCAAATGATATTGAAATGCTTAAAAAGGTGGAAAGGCCGATAATTCTTCACTGAACAATTAGTCTACTAGTTTATGATATGTCTGTCTTTTTTAAAATAGAAAAAAAAAAAACATCCTGCATACAAATTAATAGAGGAGAACGGAAGACCTTCTTTGTTGCTGTAGCAACAAGAGTTTCTAGTTATTATTATTATTATTCTTATTTTTTTCCCCAAAATTTTGTGCAGGCGATTTCTCGAAAACTGTTTGGTGGTTTTCAATGAAACTTTCAGGAATCATGCGTCATTATATGAACTTTGTTCATCAGAAGGAAAATTTGGAATACTCACCTTCGGTTCCAAGTTATTGACAGTTTTCTGATTTTAAAATGGATTTTTGTCCCCCCTTTTTTACCAAAATGGTCCAAGATATTAACTGGAGACTTGTTAGAGATGATAGATGATGACTTTAAGATATGTGAAATCACCTTTTTGTGTGTCGTCAGTACTTCCGGTCGCTAGCGAAAGCGAATTTAAAAAGTCCGCATTTTCTAACTTTTTTGTTTTTCAATATTTTTCATTTATTTTTGGAATGTAAATAGAAACCATTCTTATAATGCTTACTATATAATTTGTTTGAACATTGATAAATCCAAACTCTAGATATTAACATTTGAAAATCTGAAGCGGGTCCAATATGGCGGCTGTCTATGTCAATTCCGACATTTCGCAATAGGGGTTTTCAGAGGCAGCCAAGCGTTTGCTTGAACGAAAGTAAATAAGGATAAATGAAATGTAAAGGAATACGGGGATTGTCACGAAGTAGTTACGTTGTTATGTGTCAAACTATGTTTAAATCCATGGTCGTCTCAAACGTCTTCTATAATTGGTTTTGGCTGGTTCTCAAAGTAGAAAAAGAAAAGACTAAATGTGCAAATGAAATACTATCATTTGTTTCGCGGAAAAACAGATCTTAAATCTTAGTTACAAATAATAGTTTTAAGAAACAATATCGATGTATGTAGTAAGTATCAAATGTATCCACTGTTTTGCTCATGCACCCTAGAGTCATATTAAACTACATTTGTAATAGGGGAGACAAACATAAGAAAACCATTTTTTAGAAGAATTGAGTTTATATTAATATTCTTGTGTCAAAGATATGATTAAAGTTATTGAACATAAATGGTATCTGATTCTTTGACCGTCTTAGGGCGACACATGTTTTTCTGCGAAACATTTCAACCTTTTCATGAAAGTTTAACTAATCGGGATAGTTCAGTATTGGGATAAACAGGAAATTTTAAAAAGTAAAAAGTTATTGCAGTTTCACTGATTTAGTGTTACTTATCTATTTACGTCATAGAATTTGTAAATGTGTTAAAAACAATTATTTCTTTACCTTGAAATTTTAGCTATGAAAACGTTCTTTTTTTATTTCCATTGAAGCTATCACACCTATTTAATGGGACATTCCAAAGAAAAGGCGCGAAGATTTACTTGTGGCGTTTGACGCAAAATTATGAATAGTGACCGCCTTTCATTATTCTAAGACAGATGAACTGTTTCAGAAGTATATACAAGTAGATTTAGAGCTGTGGTTCCAATACCGTAATACAATGTAGTAAGCGCTTTGGATTTTCATGCTGGCGACCCGGACTCAATCCCGTTTGTTTCCATAAAAAGTTTTATCACTTTTTCAGCTCGATTTTGCGTGGGTTTTTTTTCAGAATCGGACGGAAGACCTCTCGTTGCTCGCAACGAGTTTCTTATCTAGTTATTATTATTATTTTTTTCCCCAAAATTTTGTGCACGCGATTTCTCGAAAACTATTCAGTGGTTTTCTGTGAAACTTTCAGGATTTATGCGTCATTATATGACGTTGTGGCTTGGATAGGAAAATTTGGAATACTCACCTTTGGTTCCAAGTTATTGACACTTTTCTGATTTTAAAATGCAATTTTGTCCCCCCTTTTTTTCGAAAATGGTTTAAGATATTAACTGGAGACTTGTTAGAGATGAAAGATGATGACTTTAAGATATGCGGAATCATATTTTTGTGCGTCGTCAGTACTTCCGGTTGCTACCGGAAGCGAAATTAAAAAGTCTGTATTTTCTAACTTTTTTGTTTTTCAATATTTTTCATTTATTTTTGGAAAGTTGATAGAGACACTTCTTATAATGCTTACTGTATCTTTTGTTTGAAAATTGATAAATCCAAACTCTAGATATTAACATTTAAAAATCTGAAGCGGGTCCAAAATGGCGGCTGTCTCTGTCAGCTCCGACATTTCGCAATAGGGGTTTACGGAAGCAGCTGAGCGTTTGCTTGAACGAAAGTAAATAAGGATAGATGAAATGTAAATACTGAATACTGGGATTTTCACGTCGTAGTTACGTTGCAATTCTGTATCAAACTAAGTTTAAATTCTTGGTCGTCTCAAACGTCTTCTATAAATGGTTTTGGCTGGTTCTCAAAGTAGAAAAAGAAAAGACTAAATGTGCAAATGAAATACGATACCTACTATCATTTGTTTTGCGGATAAAGGGATCTTAAATCATAGTTATAAATAATAGTTTTTAAGAAACAATATCGATGTCTTAAATAGTAAGTATTACACGTAACCACTGTTTTGCTCATGCGGACTTGAGTCATATTAAACTAATAGGAAAGTCAAACATAAGAAAACCATTTTTTAGAAGAATTGAGTTTATATTAACATTCTTGTCTCAAAGATCTGATTTAAGTTATTGAACATAAATGTTATCTGATTCCTTGACTGTCTTAGGGCGACACATGTTTTTCGGCAAAACATTTCAACATTTTCATGAAAGTTTAACTAATCGGGATAGTTCAGTATGGGGATGAAAAGGAAATTTTAAAAAGTAAAAAATTATAGCAGTTTCACTGATTTAGTGTTACTTATCTATATACGTTTAAAGAATGTGTTAAACATACTTTCTTCACCTTGGAATTTTAGCTATAAGAACGTTTTTTTTTTTATTTCCATTGAAGCTATCACACCTACTTTTTGGAACATTCCAAAGAAAAGGCGTGAAGATTTACTCGTGGCGTTTGACGCAAAATTATGAATAGTGACCCGCCTTTCATTTTTCTAAGGCAGATGTACTGTTTCAGAAGTATAAACAAGTAGATTTAGAGCTGTGATCCTTATAGCGTAATAATAAGCGCATTGGATTTTCATGCTGGCGACCCGGGTTCAATCACATTTGTTTCCATAAAAAGTTTTATCACTTTTTCAGCTCGATTTTGCGGGGGTTTTTTTTAGAATCGGACGGAAGACCTCTCGTTGCTCGCAACGAGTTTCTTTTTATTAAGGTCTTCCGTCTTCACGGAAGACCTTCTAGTGATTCTTCTGTTTATTAAGGTCTTCCGTCTTCACGGAAGACCTTCTAGTGATTCTACTGTTTCTTATTATTAAGGTCTTCCGTCTTCACGGAAGACCTTATAGTGATTCTATTGTTTCTTATTAAGGTCTTCCGTCTTCACGGAAGACCTTATAGTGATTCTATTGTTTCTTATTATTAAGGTCTTCCGTCTTCACGGAAGACCTTATAGTGATTCTACTGTTTCTTATTAAGGTCTTCCGTCTTCACGGAAGACCTTATAGTGATTCTACTGTTTCTTATTATTATTATTATTATTATTATTTTTCTGACACGATTTCTCGACAACTACTAGATAGAATTACATGAAATTTTCAGGAAAGATGTGCTGTAAGATACTCTTCCAAGTTCCAAGACAGTTTTTGGAAATTCCTCTCTGGTGCCAAGTTTTGGACCATTTTCCTGATTTTAAAACGACATTTTGTCCACGATTAAACTCAAAAACGGTAAAAGATATCAATTTGAAACTTTCAGAGTTTATAGATGATAATCGATACTTTCCAGGACGCGACTTTTCCTTCGTCGTCAGTACTTCCTGTCGCTACCGGAAGCCAATTCAAAAAGTCCAATTTTTCAACTTTCGTTGTTTTTCAATATTTTTCATTTATTTTTGGAATATTAAAAGAGACACTTATATTGATGCTTACTATATAAGTTGTTTTAATATTGGTTAATCTGAACTCTAGATATTAATATTTGAAAATCTGAAGCGGGTCCAAGATGGCGGCTGTCTCTGTCATCTCCGCCATTTCGCGAGTAGGGGCTTATGGAGGCAGCTGAGCGTTTGATTAAACCATTCTGACATAAGGATACATGAAATGCAAAAAACTACTTGGACTCTCACGTAGTAGTACGTTGCAATTCAGTGTCAATCTTAAAAACTTGATTTCCGTTTCACTGCTTTAGTGTTACTGGGCTAGATATGATATGTAAGTGTACAATGTGTTAAATATACTTTCCTAACGCCGACATAAAATAAAGGTGATAAGAATGTTTTATTAATTAATTTCATTGAAGCTATTGCACCTCTTTAATAGATCAGTACAAAAGAAAGGTGCGATTATTTACGCGTGGCGTTTGACACGAAATTATGAATAGTGGCCCGCCTTTTATGATTCTTAGACAGGTGTACTGTTGCAAAAGTATACACAAGTATATTTAAAGCAGTATTCCCAATAGCTAAATGGTTCGCGCGTTGGGGAGAAAAGAGAAAAAAAGGCGCATTCACGTTAACGACCTGGATTCAATCCTCCTTGTGATCAAAATTTTGAATCACTTTTCAGCTCGATTTTACAATTTTTTTTTCCTGAATCGGACGGAAGACCTCTCGTTGCTCGCAACGAGATCGTATCTAGTTATTATTCTTATTATTATTATTATTATTCTTTTTTTTGACAAAATTTTGTGCAGGCGATTTATCGAAAAGTATTCAGCGGTTTTTCATGAAACTTTCACAAAATATGTGTCATTATATGAAGTTGTTACATCCGAAGAGAAATTTGGAAAATTCGCTTCTGGTGCCAAGTTATGGACAATTTCCTGATTTTAAAATGCGATTTTGTCGCCCCTTTTTATCAAAAATGGCTAAGGATATGAACTGGAGACTTATTGGAGATGATAGATCATGACTTTGTGGTTTGCAGAATTGCCTTTTCGTGCGTCGTCAGTACTTCCGGTCGTTACAAGATGCAAATTTAAAAAATTCGTATTTTCTTACTTTTTTGTTTTTCAGTATTTTTCATTTATATTTGGTATGGTAGTAGAAGCCCTCCTTATAATGCTTACTATTTAATTTGTTTGAATGGTGATAAATCTAAACTCTAGATATTAGCATTCAAAAATCTGAAGCGGGTCCAAAATGGCGGCTGTCTCTGTCAACGCCGACATTTCGCAATAGTGGTTTACGGAGGCAGTCGAGTGTTTGCTTGAACAAAAGTAACATAAGAATAAATGAAATGTAAAGGAATACTTGGATTGTCACGTCGTAGTTTCGTTGCAGTTCTGTGTCAAACTAATGTCTTCTATAATTGGTTTTGGCTGCTTTTCAAAGTAGAAAAACAAAAGACGATTGCGCACAATGTGCAAATGAAATTCGATACCTTATATCTTTTGTGCATCAAGGAAAAACAAATAAGTGATACTTTCTCAAAAAGAATATCAATTGATATTGTCAGTATAAATCTTCACCACTGTTTTTCCTATACACACTTGTGTCATATTAAACTATAGATAAGACAAAAATAAGAAAACGATTTTTTTAAAGATCGCTTCATGGAGTTTATTTTAGCATTCTTATTTCAAAGATCTGATTCAAGTTATTGAGCATAAATGATTTCTGATTCCTTGACCATCAAAGGGCGAGCCATGTTTTCCGGCGAAACGTTTCAACCTTTTTCAATTAACTAATCGGGATAGTTCAGTTTGGGGATAAACAGGAAATTGAAAAAAAAATCATAACCGTTTCACCGCTTTAGTGTTACAAGCATATATACAATATGGACTTTTTAAAATGTGTTAAATATACTTTCTAAATCTGGAATCTTAGGCTATGAGAACGTTCTTTTTTTTTAATTTCATTGAAGCTATCACACCTATTTAATAGAACATTCCAAAGAAAAAGCGCGAAGATTAACTCGTACGTAACGTTTGGCGCTAAATTTTGAATAGTGACCTGCCTTTCATAATTTTAAGAGAGAGGCACTGTTTCGTAAATATGTACAAGTAGATTTAGTGTAGATGTCCCTATAGTGTAATATTTAGTGCGTTGAAATTTTGTGCTGGCGACTTGGGTTCAATCCCCTTGTGTGCAAATTTTTTTTTTTACATTTTCAGCACGATTTTACGTTTTCTTTCCGGAATCGGACGGAAGACCTCTCGTTGCTCGCAACGAGTTTCATCTAGTTATTCATATAATCATTATCAAAGGATGCTAAAATCTTAAAAGAAAGTTTACAGTGGCAATCAGAAAAATTTGCTTTAAAATCTGATACACCCATATAAAGAATATCATGAAATAGACTTTGTGAAACAAGCACATAATCAACTACACTACATCCATAAGACTTTAGACAGGTAAAATTGCCTGAACTATCACCAAAGCATCTTCCATTCAAAATACGTATTTGGTTACTTATGCAAAATTCTAATAAATCTTTGCCTCTAACATCAACAACATTATCTTGGCTAACTCTCTGTTCAATTGCAACATCAATATTATAGTTATTGTTGTTAATTGGAATGTGAAGGGTACTGTCATCTATTATATAGTCTGCATCTGATCCCGTTCTGGCATTAAAATCACCAGTTAGAATGATATCTCCTAAGTTCTTATACTTCTCAATAATGCTATTTTCAAGTAATTCTAATAAATCAATATTACTTTTTGGTGCATAATAAACAATGCATAGATATATATCCCTCTTAAAATTAAAGAAATCTCTACACAGTTTTATCCACTGATATTCTGAAGTGCCATCATTAAGGATCTTAATTCCCTTTTTAATGCTTTTACGGACCAAAATGCCAAGACCTCCAAAGTATCGATTGTTTCTGGATTTTTGACGACAAAAAGGATAGTAATTAAATTCTTCAAATTTGATGTTATGTTCATATCCCACATGCGTTTCTGTTAAAAGAACTAAGTCGAAGTTATTGAATTCTGCTAAAAACTCTTTATCTAGGGTCTTGTCATAATGTTCAGATAAGAGACCCCCAACATTCCAACTACAAATATTTAAACTGCTTCTCATGTGAATTGTATATAACAAATTGTGGGAACAGTAATGGTAATAATGAGGCTGTAAATAGGTATATACTAATTCTAAAAGAATAATTGACAGAAGTATTATACAATAAAATAATGTACAGCCGATGGAATATAATAATAGTAACTATAGATAAAAACTTGCAACCGGTTGGTTGATATTTTGTTTTATAAATGATTTTGTACAATGACAACAATGTTATATAATGGTGTTAATAAAAAGTGTAAACAGGGTATCACTATTGACTATAATTGGTTGGACAAATATTCAGTTTGTTGTACAAACTATTACAACTAAATGGTAAACTATGAAACTAAAATGTCTAGATTTACAAACTTGAATACACAAGTAAATTACTTTTAATCAAGAAAAACGGTAACGTGACTAGACTTGAAAATTGGCAAACTTTGAGTCACCACTGAGACTTGAAATCATGTCCACGCCAACGGTCACCTCCCCGACCCTTGTTACCATAATACGGGGTATTGTAGTAGCCTCTTCCTTTGTACTGCATTACGCGACGAGATAAGTTCAAAGCTGTGTCAACTGAGCTGCGTATGTTAGACGCCAGCACTGCCGTGCCTTGGTGGGAAAGGTGGTATCCATCCTTAGCATCAACGTATCTTAGAATTACTTCTCCCTTGTACGCCATGTTACTATTGTCGCAAAAGACTATATGCATTTTTATTTTGGGACACTATTGACTACCAAAAATCCTTGACAAGCAGAATAAAAGGTCATAAGACTTTGTTATTGAGGGGATATAAGTATAGTAGTAGTGAGTTTTCTACAGTATTCTATATATCTTCAAAATTATATGGGGGCACCCAACCACCCCCGGTGCCCACGGCCATGAAACATTTGTGGCACATATGTAGTACAGGCACGTAGCAACAATACTTTTACTATTGAAAATGTTCAGTGAAAGACAGGTTGCCCCCCCCCCCCCCCCCAAGTTAACACTACGGTAAGGTAATATAAGGGAAATGCTGTACTGTATGCAAAAAATTGGTACTGAAAGAAGTCAGCATGCAGTCGGCATCTGCCTCTAACCCCCCCCCCCCTCCACAAAATAGGATTTTCGAGTTTAACCCCCCCCCCTTTCCACGAAATAGGATTTTCGAGTTTAGGCAATGTATTTATTTATTTATTTATTTATTTATTTTTATTTA
>NW_026921986.1:0-19337 GCF_032062105.1 Saccostrea cuccullata | reverse complement strand
TGTAATCAGTCTGCAATTTATATACATTCTGTAATAAATTATATGAAAGTTAAAGATCTATACATCATTTAATATGTTTATGTATCAAATCTCTTCCATTTTGTTCTTTACAGCTGCTGACATGACATATGGGACGATTTATTGCTTTGAATGTGGAGACTATGTTTATGACAAAGAACTGGAAAGCATTGCTCATTATCCAAAATGAGAAAGCTGCCAAGTCTTTAGGTTTATTTTCATAATTATTTTTTTCTAATGATGCGAGTTATTTAATTTGATAATGTAAGAGTTTGAGATGATCAATTTACATTTAAATAATATATGAATTTTTCTAATCATTCATTTAATTGGTATGAGACTTTGCCTTTCTTAAAGAAAAACTAATTTGTAGAGTTTCATAATTTGATTACCTATTTTCTGTATATCTTTCTTTCTGACATTCTATTCGCATCATAACAGGGATGAAAACATACAATTTCATAGCATGGGAACCAACTGATGTAGAGGTTGAAATTCTTAGAAACAGCATCCAAGAGGAGAAAAGTAGAAAATAAATCAACTATAGGTAAAACATTCATACGCTATATGTAACATTGTCTCTTTTTATTAGCTCACCTGAACTGAAAGCTCAAGTGAGCTAGCTTTTATGATCACATTTTGTCTGAAGTCCATCTGTCTGTTCATCTGTAATCTTTTTACAATTTCAACTTTCAACTTTAACTCTCAAGAACCACTGGGCCAATTTCAACCAAACTTGCTACAAAGTATCCCTAGGTGAAGGGAATTCAAGTTTGTTCAAAACAAGGGCCACACCCTCTTTCAAGGGGAGATAATTTTAAATTAGTGAAAATTTAATGATATCTTTTAAAAATCTTTGTATCCAGAAATACAGCCCCCAGTGTGCAAATAATAATCTACAGTTTATGTTAAAGACAGCAGTCAGCATTCCACTTAATGATAGATTGTACAATTTGATATAAATCATTGTATTGACCATAGAATTCTTGAAATGTTGACATTTAATGAGATTTTAAATAAGTTTGCTTCCTTTACAGGATTGAGAGGGCTAATTAATTTAGGAAATACCTGTTTTATGAACTGCATTGTGCAATCATTGATTCACACCCCGGTGCTACGTGACTTTTTCCTTGCTGATAAGCACAATTGTCAAATGACCTCAGTAGAAGCTCAACAGTGCCTTGTTTGTGAGATGGCAAGGCTTTTCCAAGAGGTATTTTGTCACGACTTTTCATTAAATGATGAATAGAATTAGATAATTTTTTTTTACATGCCTTGCAGTAAAAAACAGAGAAAATGTATAAGTACAATTGCAATTTGAACAAAGACATAGAGGGTTACACTGTAGTGTATTTTTATTTTTACAGTTTTATTCTGGCAATAGAATTTTGTATCGTCTATTACATTTGGTTGATGTACATTTAGTATTTGAATGAAGACATTGAAGGTTACAAAGTTTTTTATGTTTATTCTTTCAGTTTTATTCTGGCAATAAACTCCCATATTCCGTATCGTCTATTACATTTGGTCTGGACCAATGCTCGACACCTGGCTGGCTATGAACAACAGGACGCTCATGAGTTTCCTCATCGCAGCACTTGATGTGCTGCATCGGCACTGTAAAGGTTACTCAGATAATAAGTGTTTATCCATCAACAAGTTCTTCACAGGTTTGTACAGGCTTGTATATTCCCAGTTCGTTCAAACTTTTCTCTCTGGGTTCTATAAATCTCAATTGCATATCTAAAGCCTTTTCAGCTTCTTGCAATGGAGACCATTTCTTATTTCTGTCTTTCAAATAGACCTCTTCTTTTTAATTCTGGAAAGAATTTCAGAACATTGTTTGATGATCTGCAGAAAAATCAAAGGGGGAATACAAGATTGTATGAACATTCATACGCATACCTTTATATCTTGTATGTATCATCAACATAGCATAGAACTTGTATGTGAATACTTTTTGGTCAATGGTGGGTTGTAATTGCATGAATAAAAGGTTATGACTGTTATTCTGTGTCTAGGTATACAAAATATTTGCAGTTGGTTTTTTGACTTGATGTGTTGTACATGTACTTGTAACTTTCTACATTTGATAATGTATTAATCCCAATGTGCACTGTATGTATATGTTTAGTCACTATGCCTTTATATTTAGTAATCAGTGATCCCTGCATATAGACAGATGTTATTTGTTTGCATGAGGTGGTATTCACTTTATGTTCATTAATGTACCTTTTATGTGTACATCAGATTCTTTCTTTCTGGCAATTGCTGAATTCTGTGTTTTCTTTAACCAATTTGTGACATAACATGATATGTGTATGTAAGACAAAACTTTGTGATGCATGATAGCTGTTTTGGTGTTTTCTCAAGTAAAAGTGCTTTTTGTCCCCGATTATCAAATTGCCAACCATTTTGATTACAAATTTTTCTTCTTACAAATCACTTCAATTAAACTTGTTGAAATGATGCAATTTTTGTTCACAAACTAAAGTACAGAATATTAAATTTTCTTTTTGAAAAAAAAAACGAATACATTTACAAGCATAATACTTCATGTACATGTATATTATGTTATGATAAATTTAATTTTATAAACTTTTTTATATATACTTCTTCAGGGAGAAATGGAATGGCTTCAGGGAATCCACATCACTGTAACTGCATCATCGACCAAATCTTTACTGGTGGTTTACAGTCAGATGTCACATGTCAGCAGTGCAAGTACGTAATTTGTCAGAATGTCAGATTGTGTCACCACAAAACTGATCACAATGGGATCAATTTTTTTAAAGTGTCTATCCACATTTATTTGTCTGTCTGTGCAGAAAATACATCAAAATTAGTCTCATAAACATGTAGTCCTTTAAGGAAATATTGCTCAATAGCTGTGTTCACACTTGTCAGATATTAGACCTATTTATGTCTGAAATATGTCATCTGTCAAGGTTATTTTAATTTCCTCATTCAGTCATTGTCTTGAAAGAAACTAGAGTTGAAACATTGTTTTGCAATTTTTTTCATTGCCTGAAAAAATCTTTAAAAACATCAATCAAGACTTTTTAGAGTTGTTCAACAAAGTTAAAGATGTCAGTCCCCGAGTCAGGAACTATAACTCTGAAAATTATCATATATCTGAACATGTCTATTCTTTTGTAGTAATGTGTCAACCACAATAGACCCAATATGGGACATTTCTCTTGACCTGGGACCAGGTGCCATACCAAATGCTCTCCTTAATGTTAATAACTCCAGCTCATCCCCAAGTTCAGGTGAGCTCTGCAGACATTAGAGGGCTGTTTATTCTTTTGGATTAATTTATTCTTTTGTCAGAAGTGATTTTAATGATTTATTTTCGTCAAATGATACCATCATAGATATAGACCTGACATGCACAACATTGTACCACAAACAAAAATGAATGTAAATCAAAACCATGAAAAAAAAAACAACAACTCTTTAGAAATTTAACCATATATGAACATTTAACAGTCTCAACCAGTACCATTAAAATATTTTCCTTAACAAATTTTAAATGATAATTCATGAAGTTAGATATGAAATCAATATTTAAGATAGTTAATTTTATGTTGACAGGTTTTACAAATAGTCCAGGAACTTATGAACCTACCTCATTATTAGACTGCTTAAAAAGGTATGTTACAGGAGGGGATGATTCTGATTTAGAAAAAATATATGTTGATCATAACATAGTACACAAGATGATGCATAGATAAAGTATTAAATTTCTCAATCTCTGTAGATTTACAAAGCCTGAGCACTTAGGCAGTTCAGCTAAGATCAAGTGTAGTACGTGTCATAGTTACCAGGAGTCCACTAAACAGCTGACTATGAAGAAGCTGCCAATAGTGGCCTGTTTTCATCTCAAGGTTTGTTCGCTCCTCTGAGAAAGTGTGATATAACAATATGTAGTGCTCTTATGATATCATAAAAAAATTTTTTTTGTAGTTCAATTATTTTGGGTTTTGAGATCAGAAGTTCAGTATTATATAGTTTAACAGTTATGGTTCTGTTTGTTCATCTTTTCAATGAATATGAAATTTTTATGCTGCAAAGTTATGAAAATATTTGTACTGTCATATGTACTGTACTTATACATGGAGGTAACTGATTTTTAAAAGGAAAATATGCATTATATTGTAAAAGGATACAGAAAAAAAATTAAAAAGAGATGGAATTAATTTTCTGTTATAATTAATTACAGTTATCATTACAGGCCTCCAGAAGAAGATCTGAATACATAATATATTAATTTGTTACAGAGATTTGAGCACTTAACAGGCCTCCACAAGAAGATCTCAACTTTTGTATCATTCCCCGAGGAGCTGGACATGACCCCCTTCATGTCCTCCTCCCGAAATAATAACAATGGCTACAGGAACCAAATCGTACAGGAATCTGCCAAAGGGCTTTCATGTGATAACAAGTAAGTCCTATGACCTACTGTAAACTACTGTTTATTTGTGAGAACTATATTTTTGGGTCATTACGCAAGACATTGTGGTCACAAGCAAGGCGGTCCGTTTACATGCAAGATCGTCACTCACAAACAAGAGGCCCACGGGCCTTATAGGTCACCTGAGTATTATGTAACAACTTTCCAGCAATTGTATTTGGTTTGTGTTTAAATCCAAAAGCCATGAAATTCACAATTTTTGAAGGAGGCACCATTGCTTATCAAAGGGCAGATTTCAAAGCATTAATTTATTTTTAGTCAAAGTACCCCCCTGGTACCCCTGACCCAGTGGCCCTGAAATTATCTATTTTGAAAGAGGCCCCTTTCTCCATTATAAGGCCACAGGGCTCTCACACCACTTTTTGGGGCTGGAGCCGGGGCCGTTCAAATTGGGAAAATTATCGTCATTTTGGGAAAAGTTGGATAACAAAAATTCATTAAAAAAAATCCTCAAAGTTTGCTTTTCTAGCATTTTGTCATCAATTTAACTCTGGTTCTGAATAAACAGTTAAACAGAACAAACATAGGTACGTAGGCTATTTATGAAAGTACATTAGCTTTGTCATTACTATCTTTGAGTGTTGATATTGCGGTTATCTGTCTTTCTGAGTGATAGTCGCTAGTCACATAGTCCCGAATTTCCTCGATCACATGGACAACTTTGCTTACCTATACAGCGCGACACTGAACATGCGGAAGCGTGGGTATGTTTCTAGGTGCAGCTTACTAATGTTTAAATGAAATATCTATTTTTTAAACCAAAATGATGTTTTTTGTTGAAACTACATGACAAGATACTCTGCACCCATAGTTAGTACACATTTTTGTAAAAACAATAACCTGGTTCCCCGAACTAGTTTACGAATGCATTTGGCGCGAACTAATAAAATAGTAGCACAGTTTCACTTTCATTTGCAAGAGTGTTTTGTTTGGTTTCTTTTTGCGATTAAGTTTCATGGACTTTTATTTTTTAATTTATATTTTCTTTGGAAATTGGGAAATTTACACCTTTCTTTTGGAAAAAAAGGTACTTTTTTGCATTGGGAATGGGGCTGAATATCGGCCCCAGATTTAGAGAATCGAGAGCCCTGGGCCAGCATTTTTTTTTTATGTTTAGGTTTAGTTATGAACATGAGAACAAAAAAGTCCAGAAGGAGAAGGAAATAAAAAAAATTTTTGATAAATCGATTATTAACATTTGTACATTCTTTTTTTAATGCTATTTTAATAGGCTCCTTACCACTGGACACATAATGCTAAAAAATAGGAAAGTAGAACATTTAATTGCTTATTTCATCATCTGCCAGTTTGGGCCAGTCATATAAATTGTGTGATAATGGTCAAAATATATTTTAAAAAATCAATTCTTTAAAAGTCTTTCAATATATCTTCTGAATCATTTTTTAAACATGTGTTAGGAGAATGTGTAGACATTGTTCTAAAATTTACTTGATGCCTAAAATTTTAATTCCTATCATAAAACAGAGAGGGAGTATTGGGGAGTAGGGTGAACATTTTTTCAATCAAGTGTAAAATAATTTTTCTGGCTGATACAAATGATACTACATGCCTGCATATATTTGTATATTCTTGCCTTTTAATATTTGATTTTTTTTAATTTCTTCAGATTATTGTTTATTTCTTCCTCAAATGGACTTAACTTCTCCCATAGTTTTATTCATTACATCTGATGCATAAGCAACCCTTTTCTGAAGAATAATGCTTAGACTGTAAGCTATAACAGAGACTTAAACAATGTCGCTGGCAATATGCAATAAGCTACCACGGGCAGTTTAAAACCTGGGGGAGGAAAATAATTTACAGACAGATACTTTTGAAACGAATACATAATTATCTCACCAGCATGTCATTGTGCAACAAAGTCGTCAGCATTTTATTTGTCCTTTGAACGGGTGAAACGTTTTGAATGGCACTCGTATTGATGAATTTTACACTAAATCAAGTTATCTTCTCAGATCTAGCTTTATTTACCCGCCTCTTCATCTTAAGGTAAGTCACTCATCAGCTTTTTAGAAAAGTTCACGCAGAACCTCTAACTTCAAAAATATTTATTAAAATTCAATTTTTATAAAATAATTATATTCAACAATGTATATTTTTTAACAATCAAAGAAAAAACTGCTCAAAAATCTTCAAAGAAGCAAGATTTATTAGGGACTATTTTTCGTGGTGGAAGGATATTTAGCAGAAATTTCTGCAAATCTGCACATTTATTAAATTTAACGTCTTGAAACTTTAGCCTCAAATACTTTTACTCGGAGAATATTTTCGGTTATGATATTGATAGGAATATTTGATATAGGTCTTAATTTAAATTTTTAGAATAAGTTTTAGATCTTCCTTCAACAAACTTTGCCAAAAACTGGAGATATATCAAAGAAGTCAAGATAAATTTTACACCATTTTTTGCCTGAAAATCACATATTTTGTCCAATATTTCAAAATTAACATCACTGACCCCAACTTTTTCTTCCATTATTTTAAACTTCTTGATACTTATGACTGATCAGCACTTAAGTCATACAAAGCTTGATATAAGAAAATATTATATTGCCTATTTATTTTTCTAATACCCAAAATATGTTATATTTTAGTGCAAAAAGGTCAAATAATTATTTACGCGCATTAATTTGCAAGATTTGATCAATGATAAATATTATTCAAACTATTTTACGTAAAGTAAGAATAAATTTGTTGCCATGGTTACAGCTGAAAAAATATAATAAGAGATAATTGTATAAAAGTAACAAACTAAAGGGTTAAAATTTAAGTGCAAATAGGTCAACTTAAATGTACCATACATCAGTACGATGCACACTGACCCCCTATTTTCTCTGCGATTTTGAGTGACACTTTATGAGTACTTATTCAAAATATACTTCTCAAAAAATCCTTGATATAAGAAATTTGAGGAGTGACTTACCTTAAAACCGGAAGTGCGAGTTCGTAAATTTGAAATTTCGATCCCGACTCAAATTTGACATCGGAAAAAACGTTTTATTTTTTTCTGAAAATTCAAAACCTTGAGCGGAGGGTTTGTAAAACTGAAAATAAAATAAATCCTAGCCTTAAATATGTAATTAGATCATTAGTATATTAACCAGGAGCAAAGGATAAGATGTTCAAAGAATTCATGCATTTCAATATATAATCATTAGAGCCCCACCCTAAAACAAGAACCCCTGACCCTGGGGCCATAAAATTCACAATTTTGGTAGAGGCATTCTTGTTCATCATAACTTTGTACTTAGTTAGTTTATTTAATACCCAGGAGCAGAGAAGAAGATTTTCAAAGAATTCATGTATTTTCACTATATAATCAATAGAGCCCCACCCTAACACCAGAACCCCTGACCCTGGGGCCATAAAATTCACAATTTTGGTAGAGGCACTCTTGCTCATCATAACTATGTACTTAGTTGGTTTATTTAATACCCAGGAGCAGAGAAGAAGATTTTCAAAGAAATAATGCATTTTCACTATATACTTATTTAGCCCCGCCCTAGCACTAGAACCCCTGACCCCAGGGCCATGAATTTCACAAATTTAGTAGAGGACTCATTGCTGATTACAATCATGCAAACAGTTTGACTGCTTGATGTCCAGGAGTAAAGAAGAAGATTTTTAAAGATTGCATTAATTTTAGTGGTTTTGGCCCCACCCCTCAGGCCCCAGGGGGGCAGGGATCATGAAATTCACAATTTTTGTTCCCCTTCACCCATAGATGCTTTGTGCCAAATTTGGTTGAAATTGGTTCAGTGGTTGCAGAGAAGAAGCTGAAAATGTTCAAATGTTAACGGACGACGCACGACGACGGACGAAAACAGATAGCAATAGGTCACCTGAGTTTACTCAGGTGACCTAAAAATATTTTTAAGTATACTTTTATTAGCTGAGGACATGTACAACAAAACCCAACATTTGTTGTAAATTTTATTAGGTCACCTGAGTAAACTCAGGTGACCTATTGCTATCACTTTTCGTCTGTCGTCGTTCGTCGTGCGTCGTGCGTCGTGCGTTAACATTTGAACATTTTCAGCTTCTTCTCTGAAACCACTGAACCAATTTCAACCAAATTTGGCATATAGCATCTATGGGTGAAGGGGAACAAAAATTGTGAATTTCATGGGCCCTGCCCCCCTGGGGCCTGGGGGGTGGGGCAAAAACCACTAAAATTAGTGCAATCTTTAAAAATCTTCTTCTTTACTCCTGGACATCAAGCGTCAAGCTGTTAGCATGATTGTAATCAGCATTGAGTCCTGTGTCAAAATTGTGAAATTCATGGCCCCGGGGTCAGGGGTTCTGGTGTTAGGGTGGGGCTAAATAAGTATATAGTGAAATTTCATGAATTCTTTGAAAATCTTCTTCTCTGCCCCTGGGTATTAAATAAACTAACTAAGTGCATAGTTATGATGAGCAAGAGTGCCTCTACCAAAATTGTGAATTTTATGGCCCCAGGGTCAGGGGTTCTGGTGTTAGGGTGGGGCTCTATAGATTATATAGTGAAAATACATAAATTCTTTGAAAATCTTCTTCTCTGCTCCTGGGTATTAAATAAACTAACTAAGTGCATAATTATGATGAGCAAGAGTGCCTCTACCAAAGTTGTGAATTTTATGGTCCCAGGGTCAGGGGTTCTGGTGTTAGGGTGGGGCTCTATAGATTATATAGTGACATTTCATGAATTCTTTGAAAATCTTCTTCTCTGCTCCTGGGTATTAAATAAACTAACTAAGTGCATAGTTATGATGAGCAAGAGTGCCTCTACCAAAATTGTGAATTTTATGGCCCCAGGGTCAGGGGTGCTGGTGTAATTTAAGGTGGGGGGAGCTCTATAGATTACATAGTGAAAATACTTGAATTCTTTGAAAATCTTCTTCTCTGCTTCTGGGTAATAAATAAACTAAATAAGTGCATAGTTATGATGAGCAAGAGTGCCTCTACCAAAATTGTGAATTTTATGGCCCCAGGGTCAGGGGTTCTGGTGTAAGGGGGGGGGGCTCTATAGATTATATAGTGAAAATACATGAATTCTTTGAAAATCTTCTTCTCTGCTCCTGGGTATTAAATAAACTAAATAAGTGCATAGTTATGATGAGCAAGGGCGCCTCTACCAAAATTGTTAATTTTATGGCCCCAGGATCAGGGGTTCTGGTGTAAGGGGGGGGAGGCTCTATAGATTATATAGTGAAAATACTTGAATTCTTTGAAAATCTTCTTCTCTGCTCCTGGGTATTGAATTAACTAACTAAGTGCTTTGTTATGATGAGCAAGAGTGGTTCTACCAAAATTGTGAATTAGATGGCCCCAGGGTCAGGGGTTCTGGTGTAGGGGGGGGGCTCTTTAGATTATATAGTGAAAATACATGAATTCTTTGAAAATCTTCTTCTCTGCTTCTGGGTATTAAATAAACAAAATAAGTGCATAGTTATGATGAGCAAGAGTGCCTCTTCCAAAATTGTGAATTTTATGGCCCAAGGGTCAGGGATTCTAGTGATAGGGTGGGGCTTTATTGATTATACAATGAAAATACACTAAATCTTTGAAAGTTTTCTTCTCTGCTCCTTGGTATTAAGCAGATGAACTACCTATGTAGTTATGATGAGTAAGGGTCCTAATCTTCCAGAATTGTGAATTTCAAGGCCCCAGGGTCAGGGGTACCATAAAGGAGGGGGGCTGTACTTATATACTGAAACTGGATGAATTGTTTGAAATCTGCTCCTTGGTATTTATCAAATATTTTTGAAAAGCAAGGGTGCCTTTTCAAAAATTGTGCAATGTGTGGATCTAGGCCTAAGGGTCAGGGGTTCATGTGTGATTGGGGCATTACTGATCATGCTGAATATTACTGATTACTTGAAATGCATTTTTTGTTCCCCTACCCTGCCTTTGGGTATTAAGTAAACAAACTAAGCAACTGCTAAGTGTGTTATGATGATCAATGGTGCCTATTAGTTTAAATTTGTGAATGCCATAGCATCTGGATTAAAACATGAATCAAATTCAATCACTGAATAATGCTCAGGTGACCTATAAGGCCCATGGGCCTCTTGTTTCTCTTTTAGATACCAAATACGTAACAGTAAGATAAAAGAAGATGTCACGAAAATTTGATAATCTATTAAAATCTGTTTAAAAATCATAATACCTTCCAGATAAAATATACACAGCTTTACTGTATAATGTGCACAAGGATATGTTTTATTTTGTGTAGATATTCATTGTTTGCTGTTGTGAACCATATGGGTACAATAGAATGTGGCCACTACACCTGTTTTATACGACAACACAAGGACCAGTGGTTCAAATGTGATGACCACCTCATCACGAAGGCAACACTTAATGACGTGCTGAAAAGTGAAGGGTGAGCTGGATTATTTGTAGGAAACATCAAATCATAAAGTGATAAATTTGACTAATTTATCAATTTTATTGACTTTTTTTGGAGGCAGAAGGGGGGGGGGTCAACATAAGGATGAAAACAGTTGAATTGTTTCTTATACAGCATAGTGTGGGATACTTACATGTAAAATGAAGTGTATAAGTTTGATGAAGAAAGCTTTTAAAGACGTACATGTAATTTAGTGTCTGATTAATATATATGTCACACCATCTCATACAGACATCATGGTTACTAATATCAATACATTTGAATAGAAGTGCATAGATAGACCATTACAACTGTGTTGAAAACTTGATATATAATTTTCTGAAAGAGCTTCATTGTAAAGTGAAAAATTTGCATTTATTCAATACTGTGTTTTGCAGGTACCTACTGTTTTACCACAAGCAGATTTTGGAATACCAGTGACAGAAGAGAATCATGGGAAGCTATTTTTGTCTGAAGGTTTCCACAACTTGTCTTTCTTGTAGGATTTAAAGTATTAATAGATTTAGTCTTTATATTTTAGTACATTTATACATGTATCTTACTAATGTTCTGTAGCAGTTCAGTTGCTAGTCATATAGTTCAATGAAATAGACGTGAACAGCTGATTATTGAAGTAGACATAATAATTTGACAACAGATCTGGAATGATTTTAAGGTTGTGCTAGGCATGACTTTTTGGGTGATATTTTGGATTTATGTAGGTAAATTAATTGTTATGCCTCAATCAGTTTTTGCTCAGTTTATTTATGATCTCACTGATAGAGACGGGACAATATTTCACTGACGTTTTTTTTCACTGTGCTTGTTTAGTTGTTATGTTAAACATTCATACATCTTCCCCCGTTCACAGATACATGAACATATTTGCATGAAAAAAGCATCTTACAGTATTTATCAACACAAGCATGATTTCTGAAATTGTTTTTGAATTTTATTTGCCATTGGATAAAAAAAAGTGTCCTGAAACAACTTCTGTGTTTGAAAATCTGAACAACATCGGACATTTGTACAGAACATTTTCTTAAACTATCAAGCAAGCATGTAAGCACAGAAAAAAGAACTTTTTTGTCTCTTTTTGGATTCAGCATTTGACTAAATCCTCAGTTGTGGACATATATTTTGATAGATGTGTTTTTTTTTTTTACTGATTTCCTTGATCAGATTATTGTTGTCCATTTGTGGCACAATTTAAGAGAGAAAAAATATGGTGCAGATAAAAGTGTTCTATAGGAAATAAAAAATCAAGTTGGTTCTTAAATGTTGTGTATAAAATGATGTTCTTGTATATTCATTGCATGTCTTTATAATGTTTTCCCAGTGTTATGTGAACTGATTTAACAAAGGCTAAAGAATTATTAATGAAATGTTGAATGAATGGGAATGCAAGAATCAGTGGAAGAATTCCCTGTTAAATATGTGTGTATAGATAAGTGTTTTGCTTTTTTTTTCTTGCCAAAACTCTATTCCAAATCTTGAGCCTTTCTAATCTTTGTTGTAAATGATTTTTAAGAACTTTTTTTCTCTCTATTTTGAAAGTGCTGCAAAAAAGCATTGAGTGCTGTAGATGTATATTAAAGTATGAGTGTTTTGTGATATAAAATGGAATCCCTTAAATACATTAATGTGAATAGGAATTTGTGCATAGAGTGACTGTAATATATTGCTATTGTATTTATTTATTGAAGAGATTGTCTTACATAGAAAATATGACTCCAGAAAGTTTTTACAGGTTAGTTTGTTATTGGTATATTTTTTGTTTTTGGGAGTTTATACTTATAGTCTTGAGTTTCTCTTTTCTTAAGAAGAAATAACTACCAATTCTGGAGTCTATCACAGATGTAATATAGTTACCAGATTGGAAGTTGCGATTCGTAGAGGAATCCATCTTTCTGTTATATTTGGGAAATTTTTATCATAGACATGTTTCTGATTGTCTCATTTGTGAATTTAGTTTGGGGGACTGGTTAACAACTCTTGATTTTTACTACTGTTCGGTATTTTGAGAAAAAAAAAATACAATTAAGATGGCTCATTTCTAACATTAATTGATCCTCTTTACCCCTTAAAAAATCTCAGATCTGTTCCTATGCTTATCACATACATTATATCTTACAAATAGATATTGATTCCTGTGTAAATCATTTTTGTCTCATAATTAGCTGGGAAATCTATTTAAAAATCATTGGTGGATAGAAAGAAAAATTAACAAGTGTTTTTAATGTATTGACAGAAATTCCACTAAGAAATTTCCGTAATTGTTCTGTTGTTTTGAAACTTACTTTTGAGACCCAAAAGTGAATGAATTATTATTGGTGAATGCCTAGTTAGAAATTGTGGAATTTTATGATATTGGAACTTTTCTGTGATAATGATTAAAGAACGCACACTGCTTTTTAGAGGGATAAAAACCTGCGCTACCTCAGTTGTTTGTGCAAAAAAGGGGAGCATTACATGGTTTATTCAGTCATATCACCTTTTTTTTCACATAGATGCCTTAGTTAAGTTTCAAGCTGATTTTCTTTGTTTAATATAGGCGGAAGAGTGTGTATTTTGTATTCTTTGATTTATTTGTAAGACTGAACGTTTGAATTTTGTGTGTGTTTAAAGCAGGGACCTTTTTTTTCAGGTGATGTTTTTTGATCCTATCTTTGCTGTGATATAATGTTCATTTAGTACATGTATGTGATGTGAACAACGAACATGTAATTCCTAACTTTATATGATCAAATTTGTCTCCTCAACTCCTCAGACCAACTCCTCCCCCTCTCCCCTATTCAAATTTTGTATGGAATTTCCTAAGGGGGATTTAATATAGTAAAGTATAGAATTATGAAATCTCAGTATTACTTTTCAGAGTTCTAATAATGCCAGAGGAATCAACAGCTCATGTAAACTCTTGTAATCAGAATTTTTTTCACCATTCTTTAGACATTTTTGTTTTAGAACCAAGTGTCAGCTATGTCCTTTTCTAGGGGAAAAATTAACATTGAAAAATAAGTTTAGTTGTTAATATAAAGAAATCTACCTTTAAATTCAGCTTGGCCACAAGACCCAAGGTTTTAAAAGTGTTGCATATACATATCACCTGATTTTTTTTCATATTCAGATATAGTATTACCAGTTGAAGGGGTGGGGGCAGGTAATTGAAAGGGGGAGGGGAGGGGGTCTTTTCTCCCCATACAAGGTTAACATTGCCAATCACTTTTGGGGATTTGGAGGGGAGAGGGTTTTTTCCTCCCTATAATACTATGTTTACATTACCAATCTTTTTGGGAAGGGGGAGGGGTCTTTTCTCCCTATTCAAAGTTTATACAGGTGTATTTAAATTTGAACTGTGGTAGATCCATGACTTACTTTTATGATGTTAAAGATGAGGTACTTAAATGTAGTTAATTAATGGCTAAGAAAACACTCTAATCAAGATGTCGTATTGATTACATATTTCAGTGTCCATTTATACATGTATCTTAAAATTCATTTTCAATGAACATGTTTTTGATTATCTCTTGCTTAAACAAGAGAAATGCTCATAACCTAGAAAAAAATTCTTTTGAAATATTAATTCATGGAATGGATTAAATTTATTATGGTTTAGATCATTTGAATTTTATGCAGGATTTGTTTTACTGTAATACATGTTAATTAGCATTCAATACTTTTGGAGCAGAAACTGAATTGGAAAAGAGGTCTTGTTTATAAATTTTGATGTAGGCAAATCAGTATTAAGACTGTTCATGCAAATCTTTTTTTTTTGAGTATGATTTTTTTTTGCCAAGGAACTAGAGTAAATTTAGTGTAAATGAGATGTAAAGCAGTGTAATATGGTGACTGTTTATTGATGCATTCAGCTGGCTGAAAATGAATGAATTTACAAAAATTGGGTAAAACAAGTCAAGGGTTTTGAGAAAATACATGTTCAGGACATCCACTAGTGTTCAAAAAGTGCCAGTCCAATAAAAATTAACTTCTTTAATTAGTTGTATTTTCTTAAAATGTAGAACTGTTATAATCTTTGCAGAATTCAGAATTCCTGTTTTGCTTGCAAGGTGTCACATCAAAATGTGTGCCAAATATCACAGATTTGTAGACCAGTTTAACTGTGTATTGTGAAATATCTTAATAAAGTGTTAAAATTGATTTTTTTTTCCTTTCTCAATAGCAATTTGAAACAAATACATGTACATGCACATGTGTACTGTAGAATTAAGTAGAACCATTCCCAGGAAAGCTTGGACTTTCAGTAAGGCTGGGCATTCTCGGTGCTATGTAATTAGCATCTGTCAAATGGCGAATAGATTGCGTAGAGATGAGGGAAATTGATAACATCAGGATTTTTAAATTGTTGTGAACAATGATAAGACGACTTAAGCTCCACTGTTTGCCAGATGAGACAATTTTATTGATTATTCAATACACTTATTGGGATTTGATAGAATTTCTATCCCATGTATATTTCAACGGTGAAGGAAAGCTAATTATGCAATGTCGAGAATGCCACGCCTTACTAAAAGTCCAAGATGAACTGGGAATTGTCCTATCTTGCTTTGGAGGAAGTGCAGATCATTTACAACCAAAATTTTGTATGCTTGTCTTTTGCACAAGTTAGCTTTCTTGATGCGTGACTGTAGGTTTGCCAGTATAGATTGTCCCAGCAGCCTTGATTGAGATTTTTAAATGTAAGCTAAAAAAAATTTCCAATCTATAGCCATTTGTACTTCCTTCAAAGAGAACTTTGATATGCACCATTTATCCTTCCTACTATTACTATTTAAGCCTGTCTTATGATAGGTCATACTGTATGGTATGTCCTGTCGGCAAGTTTGTTTATCACAATATGAATGTGATGTTGATGCACTGGATGAAACCGGATTTACAATCAGTGTTTTTTTAATAATCTTGTTTAGAGGGGGTCTACAACAAACGAGTTTCATATGTAAGCATCTCAAACAGAGCTGGGTCAACTTTGATCAAATAATATCCCCCCCCCCACCAAGGTGGTGATGTAATAGTTATTGTATATTTATTTTGGTGTATCCTGAGTTATTTGGGCGAAGGGCGGTGACGAGTGCGAAGCACGAGTCTCCGCCCATCGCCCAAATAACTCAGGATACACCAAAATAAATATTCAATAACTGTCTTGTATCATGGTCCAATTAAAAAGTTTACATTTGAACACGTGATTTTCTAAAATGATTATTCATTATTAAACATCCAAACTCCAATGAAATTCAATTTTCCAATCACGTGAAAAATCTTTCCCGTTGCCCCGCGCAAATTGTGCATAGCGCGACTGACAGTCACAAGATATGGACGCTTGTAATGATGGTGAAGCAGGAATTAAAATACAACGAGTTCACTGGAAGATCTACCAAAACGCATAAGGAGCTTTACAACAAACTAATAAGGCATTACTGCCAGCCTGGTAAGTTAAATTCTGATTATAAGATTATTGCTTACAAGTATATTGTCTTTTATTACTGTATAGAGATCATTCGATCCGCCCCCTTCATCTCGTTATGCCCCCCCCCTTTGTTTGTGTAATGTCCCCTTTTCATCTCGTTATTTACTTAAATGTATACTTAGATTTGATGACTCCCTGATATAAATATTGAACAGAGATCACATGAAAAATATGCCTGTTGCATTTCATGATTTATATTAGATATTTTATTTGGAATTTTAATGTTGTAGGTAGCTTTAAATGGCGGATTTTCTTCAAACTTTACGTAGTGGCCCTTGGAAATTAAGGTCTATTTATACAGTCGGTCGCTAGCTGGGTCACCACCACGGTACGGCATTCAGACTGTCGGCGTAAACAAACTGAAATCTCTGATGAACATAATATGTGATCGTGCGGGACTTAAGGGGAATTTCATTATACCAGAGTGGAATTGATAAGCAAAACATTATGGACTGGACAGGGCACAGATTGGAGATGGGGCCCGGGCATTCAAAAGGTCAAATGCAGATATCGCTTGTAGAGTTCGTAGTTTTTTTTATCTTTTTGTGTTTGGACACCCCCCCCCGGGGGACAACGCTTAGCGGTGAAGAAGAAACGAGTATTCCTATCGAGCGTGAATGTGGCCCTGAAAATCATGCAGAGCGCTTGGAGTGATATTACCAACTTGAGCAGTGGTGGGGCATTTCCTTATTTCAATAATTGCAGCTTTTCATTTCATTAGAAACTTGTGTACAAGTATACAACTGTCCAAGATGGATGTAATTTGAATATTTTTATTTCAAAGGAAATTTCAGATTAATATTTTTTTTTCCATATAACAATTTTAAAAAGCTGTTTTGTACATTTTCAAAAATGTTACTAGAATAATGTATGATGCAATGTTTGTTTTTCACTGGAACGTGAAAGGTGTACAATAAATTATTTAAACAGCACAGTTTTGCTGTATAATGAGCTCCGCCCCCTGCTGGTGTATCTCCAGTTATTGTACAGGGAATTTCAAAGGAAAAGTGCCGCAACCATGATACAAGGGTCCATAGAATCTGTGTTACGCGCTGAAGGAAAAAAGAATATAATATACTTGACTCGGGTGGATGGGGTCGATGGGGCAATTTAAGAAGGGAATTATGGTATAAAATTTTATTGAAAAATCTCAAAAGCGTCTTCAGGTATTGCCCGGAAATGAAAGTTTTTCACACATTCGTATAGAATGTATGGATTTACTAACTTGATCTTTGACCTTTTGACCTCACAAATCATATTACTATTATTAATTACAAAAAAACTATTGTTTTCAAACTGTAAATTTCAAATGAACTGAATTTTTGATATGACGATTAAGACCTTGATGAATTTGAATATTCTTAATTTTCCCCTCAGTGTTTCTAGGCACAACATGTATTGAAAACAAGATGTGTTTTTGAAACACTGATGCCCCGTATGGCAACATAACGAAAATTAAAAAAAAAATCAAATTTATAAAAAAAAATTTCTCAAATGCAAATCAAATATGTTGGTATGCAAAGTAAGGCCTTCTCACAAGAAATATACACGTGAAAAATAAAACCCTAGCACCACCTGTTCAAAAGTCATGGCTAAGGTTAACGTTTTTTAAAGGTTTGTCAGACTCCCAGGTCAAGGTAAAAAAAAAATCAAGGTTTTTTGGTATCCAGTGAAAGGTCTTGTCACAAATAACAAATGTTAAGTATGAAAGCCCTAGCACCAACCGTTCAAAAGTTATTGACTAGGTTAACGTTTATAAAAGTAGGTTAAAATCAAAAGGTCAAAGTTGTTGGAATCCAATGAAAGGTCTTGTCAAGAGGATTACATCAAAATTATGTGAAGTGTGAAAGCCCTAACCCTTTCCGTTCAAAAGTTATGACAAAGTGTTTGAAGGGAGTGATACATATGTGTATGAAAATCCTAGTGTAAACCATTCAAAAGTTATAGCCAAAGTAAATGTTTGGAATTTTGGTGTAAAAGTGTGTCAAAATAGGTCAAGGTCAAAGTTGGTGGTACACAAAGAAAGGTCTTGTCACAAGGAATACACTTGTGAAATATGAAAAACATAACCCCACCCAGTCAAAATGGACAAGGTTTTAAGTTTTTGCGGACAAACAGACAGACGGACAGGACAAAAACTATATACCCAGAATCTTCGATTACGGGGGGTATACTAACTGTTTTTGAAACACTAATGTCCTCCAACCCCTAAATGAGCACCCATGGTGAAGGCCAACGTACGTTTCTCAAATGCAACAAAAACTCCCATGCAGTTCCAGAATTTATTTAGAAGATATTTCACATCTACATCCATAATCGTTTTTAATAATTTTAAAAAATGTTCCTGGTAATTGGAATATTTTCTCCAAATATTTTCATCTTTAATTTTGTTTTCTCTGTGATAACTCTTTGAAAGTTAGCGGAGTTTATTTCCCTGATAATAGTACCGGATGTAAATTAGGCATGTCAATAGGCCAGGAACTAAGGATGACATTTGTCTAATACTAGTATGCATGCAAATCTCGTGCGCATATGTTTCTGTTTCTGACGCTAAGTAGAGAGGAACAGATAAATAATTGGCTGTATTTTGATTTTCCTGATATTTATGTTCCCCAAACGAAGTTGGGGAACATATTGTTTTTACTCTGTTTCTTATTATGTTCCCAAACGAAGTTGGGGAACATATTGTTTTTACTCTGTTTCTTATTATTATTATTATTATTATTATTATTATTCCTGGGAAAATTTTGTCCTCGAGTGATCTTGTAAACTATACATCCGACTAAGGTAAAATGTTTTTAGGGTCAGTAGACATGTTATGTAGATTTGCCGAACGAAGGTCATTTTGCGCGCACGTGCTTGCAAGAGCGCGCACGTGCAACACGAGAAATGACCAATATAATGGATATTACTGTAACTTTTCTTTTTTTGGAAGAATTTTTTTGAAACTCATAATATAAGGATACATT